>NC_081560.1:169424134-169464968 GCF_022355385.1 Mustela nigripes | reverse complement strand
AACGCCAAAGAAATACAAACTATTATAAGAACATACTATGAGCAACTCTACGGCAATAAATTTGACAATCTGGAAGAAATGGATGCATTCCTAGAAACATATAAACTACCACAACTGAACCAGGAAGAAATAGAAAGCCTGAACAGACCCATAACCAGTAAGGAGATTGAAACAGTCATTAAAAATCTCCAAACAAACAAAGTGACGTTGCTTAAAATAATTATATCTCATATAACATTATTTTCAATTTGAGTGTAGTTGACACACAATGTTATATTAAGTATACAACACAGTGATTTGACAAGTTTGTACATTATGCTGTGTTTAACCACAGTTTTGCAACTAATCCCTCAAACTCCTGTCTAACTCACCTCTAATATATATTGAGTTACCCTATGATCTTTCTAAAAGCCAAATCTAGCAATGTCTTAGCCCACCTTAAAAAACCTTTGGTAGTCCCTCATTTTCTCTAGAATAAAATCCAAGGTCTTTATGTAAGGAACTTCATGTCCTGGCCTCTATCTGTTCATCTTCATTAAAAACAAGCAAAACATGCCTCTCAGTTTAGCCATTGTAACCCACTTAGAATCCTCAAATGTGCTGTGCTCTCATCTGTCCGTGCCCGAATGCATTCCATTTCCCACGACTGCAGTCCCTTTGCCCCCAAACTGATCTCACTGGTGGGTATTTACCTCTTTCTTTTAAGAAACCTTCCCTGAGCCACACAAGCTAAAATTGCCCTCTTCATTCTGCCACTGTGCCATCTCTAGAGTGGTGTGCCTCGTGCCATATTTCGTACTTTATTTATGTGTCTGTTTCCCTGATGTTGCTGCATATTCTGTTGAGGTTACAATCAGATCTTACCTGTGCCTCAGCCTACTTCAGCTCACTTAATGAATGAATACTTGTTGAGTTTAATTCATGAATAATTAGGGGTGTAACTTTAAATATTTTATTTATTTATTTGACAGAGAGATCACAAGTAGGCAAAGAGGCAGGCAGAAAGAGGTGGGGGGAAGAGGTTCCCGGCCAATCAGAGGGCCCGACGTGGGGCTTGATCCCAGGACCCTGAGACTACGACCTGAGCCAAAGGCAGAGGCTCAACCCACTGAGCCACCCAGGCGCCCCAGGTGTGTAATTTTAATTTAGAAACAAACATCCTGTGGATTATATAATTTGCTAGAAAGTACTGAATGTTTGAAATGGTGTCAACTATTTAAAAAGTTCATTCATGTGTTTCTTCAGTGGGTAGTGATGGAGTAACTACCAGGTAACAGGCATTATGCAAAGCTACACCATGTGTTTTGGTTGTAAGGGCAGCCATCAATACCAGTTCCTCATTAGCACCCATCTGAGATTCACAGATGTAGAAAAGTCTCAGGAAAAGGGGAGGAGACTAACTTTTAATGAGCATTTACTCTCTGCATTCCTTTTTTTATGCAAAAGGAAGCCAAAAGTAATGTCATCTAGAGTATTGGTGAGAACCAGCACAATTCACAGTGTACTCAGGCACGCCCCTGGTTCTAGGGGACATTGGGCTCAATTAAGTTGGAAAACAATAGTAGGATCATCTTTACTAGCTGCTGGAAAGCACCCACTGACCAACGCGTGGATATGCAAATGTCTGCAGTCTCCAGCACTGACACAATTTTAGTGAATGTCAGAAAGGGATCGAAGAATTAAGAGGATGGTGAAACAAGGAACTGATGAAATTGCCCACACAGGCTTCAAACATAATAAACTTGAAATGATCTTTCACCCGTCCCTTGTAGAGGGATTCATGGCATTAGGTTCTGTATGTTTCTGGAGCTATTATGGTTCAATGGGAAAAAATTTTGAGAAGTTTGGGGAGTGGGGTTCTAGTATTAAAGAAGCCTACATTCTATGAGATTCCCCCCGCCCTCCGGCTGACTGTCCTAGGAAATTTATTGGGACTTTGATAAGGATGGGGGACTAAGTTATAATATTTTCAAGGATCTTCAGAAGTTACAGCGGAGATCTCTAGATCTCTTCAGGCTAACTCTTCGTGAAAAACAACAATAGACTAAATTCAACAACTTTTCTATTCACTAACCTTGTAGGTACCTGTCTGGGCTTTAGGAGAATTTTGCTTACTTCTTGGTCGTGGATTATTTTAAGTCTTTATCTTTCTTAGAAGGCACATTAATAATCACATTTAATGTTATATGGTATATGGTATATGGTATTTTGAATTTCATCCTTCCATAGGGATATGGAGAATAGGTAGATCATGTATGTCTGACTAAGTTTTGACAATGTAAAGCAAATCTTGATTCTCTCTCGAAATGAACTTACAAGAGCATTTTGTTTTTTTGCAAGGGTTGTGTGTGTGTGTGTGTGTGTGTGTGTAAAGGTAATTTTATAGAAATATATACAATTTATAAAAATACATTTTAAAATAGTATGTATCACATATATATACATATGAATATATATACATATATTATACATATGTGTGTATATATGTACACATATATGTTTATAGACATATATACATATATACACATAGGAATGAGAGATTTTGAATATTATAGAAAATTTATTTGTTTATTTTTTACAGATTTTATTACTTATTTGAGAGAGAGAGAGAGACAAACAGAGACAGAGAGAGAGCTGGAGCAGGGAGGGGAAGGAGAAGCAGCTCCCTGCCAAGCAGGGAGCCCAGCATAGGGCTCGATCCCAGGACCTGGATCATGACCTGAGCCAAAGGCAGACACTTTCCTGACTGAGCCACCCCTATAGAAACTTTTTTAAAACAATATTTACTTTGCAATGAAGATGCATAGAATCTGGGATTATAGAAAATATAGCATGAGTTGACCAAAGATGACTTTTATTCAGGGAGGTTTTTGCAGGTTATTCAAATATCTTCTAAGCTAAATTTCTTTTTTCCTCCTGGTTATTACCTCTCCTTTGGCTGGTCAGTTATGACTCAACTACCACTTGCTTTAATTGGAGCTGCTTTATCTCTTTCTGTGGTTTTCTGTAGCAACTTAAGAAGACCGCAGTCTACTTCCTGGGGGTCCACATCAAATGCCCAGAAAACATGCAGGTTTTTACTTTACAAAATATGAAGGAAAAGGCAGCTTGACCTTCAAAACAGGCCTCTGTACTCTACAGTTCAGGAGCCATAGATTTTCAACTTTAGATACTCAAGTATGAAGCAAACACTAGTCACCATGGTCCTTATGTTCCATATGATATCTTTCAGGGTCAATGAATGGTCTTCTGCAATCCTTTTGTCTTCATTTGAATTGAGGAAGTCTGCCTCTACTTTTCCTCATGGTTGGCAATATAAATGGCACAGCAATTACTCTTTCTAAATAAATTCTGTCTCTTTGTCACGGCTAGGATGTCACTTCCCTGTTTCACAGGAGTGCATCAGAAACCAAGCCCCAAGCCCCACCCTCCAGAGGAAATGGAGCAAAGACTGTGAAGACTCCCTTTGCAGCCTCTCTGGTCGGACACAGGGTGATTAAAAAGCCTTCCAGTCACTTCTTATATGGAGAGAAAGAACATACAACAAATTAATATTGACACCTTTCTTTAAACAAAATCCTTTCCCTTCTAGCTTTCTCATCTAAAGTCTTTCATAGTCTTGAGGTGGGTATAAGGTAAAGGCAATAGGGACATTTTCATAATCTCTTTCCATGTCCTGACTAGCAGGTCTAGCACCTTATTTCTCCGTATGAGCAAAATTAACATTTACTGTATTAGCTTAGGCCTTTGGGGAATCAGCCAGAGATGAGACAGAGTCTCATTTTAAATTCCTGTTGCATTAAAAAGTATATTATTTAATAATATTAGATCAGAAATTGTCTCTTCCATACTCACATATTTCTGCTTTCATTTGAGTTTGCAACATTGACTGGCTAGACCCTTTCTGAAAATAGCATTGCTTAATCAGAGGTGGAATCTATTGGTAGAGGAGGGAAATGATCTATTGTTAATTACTAGGTATCACACAAAGGCATAGATTCAGGGGACATATACAGTTGAACACAACCTTGTAGAGAATGAAACAAAATAGGGAGTAACCTGCTGAATGTTTTACATTTTTTGATCACAGCAACTGTACACAGAGTTGGACTTTAACCAGGTAGAACACAAGTTCTCAGTAAAAGCTGAACCTGACGTTAACCATCCTGTCAGTGGGGTTCCTTGGTGGTTTTGGATATAGTTTGAGTGATAACAGCAGCAACTTTGTGCTCTAGTGCTTTGGAAACTTTCTCTTCATTTGAGTTTGTGGTCCCTATTATCTGTGATATTCATTGGGCTCTGACCTTTCAGTTCAAGGAGGCATCATCTTTTATTAATTCATATTTGTATGTTTCATTTTCCATACAAAGTGTCTTTCTGTTCTCCTGTAATGTCCTTAGATTTAAGATTACAAGTAGTAAGTGCTCATTTAGTGACTTTGAATTGATGATTAGCTTTCCTTTCTTTGTTTATTCATTAGGTTCCTATTATGTGAAAATATTTTTATAGTAAAAAGCAACAGTCAAGTCACAATCATCTAGGAGTCAACTTTAAGAGGTTCCCACTCAGGTGCCTGGATGGCTCAGCTGGTTAAGTGTTTGACTCTAGAATTTGGCACAGGGTCCTGGGATCAAGCCCTGCATTGGGCTCCACACTCAGCAGGAAGTTTGCTTGAGGATTCTCTCTCTCTTTCTTGCCATCTCTGTCTGTTCCTCCCCTGCTTGAAATTTCTCTATCCAAAAATAAACAAATTTTTTTTTTAAAGTCTGTCTCCCTTTGACCAATGATGTAGAAATTTGGCCATCTATGAAGATAATAACAGGAATATATTAAAATATATCAAATGTGTTTAAATCTGATCTTTCTAAATTGAGGTAGAGTTGACATACTATATTTGTTTCTGGTGTACAATATAGTGATTTGACAGTTCTGTACATTATGCTGTGCTCACCATGATAAGTATAGATACCATCTGTCACTGTACAATGCTATTACAATATTATTGACAATATTCTGTGTTGTATTTTTTATTCCTATGGCTAACTTATTTTATAACTGGACATCCATACCTCTTTCTTTTTTTTAATTAACATACAAGCTATTATTGTTTCAGGGGTACAGGTCTGTGATTCATGAGTCTTACACAATTCACAGCACTCACCATAGCACATACCATCCCCAGTGGACATTTGTACCTCTTTATTCTCTTATTTGGCCCTTCCCTCAACTCCCTCCCCTCTGACAACCACCAGTATTCTGTATGTAGATTCTGTCTCTGTCTTGTTTATTTATTTGTTCATTTGGTTTTTTTAGATAGGCAAATAAGCAAAATTGTATGGTATTTGTATTTTCTCTGACTTTTTTCACTTAGTATAAGTCCATCTGTGTTGTCACAAATGGCAAGCTCTCATCCTTTTTTATAGTTGAGTAATATTCCATTGTATGAATAAGCCACAGCTTTATCCACTCAACTATCAGTGAAAACCTAGGTTGCTTCTATATTCTGGCTATTGTAAATAAAGCTGCAATAGAAGTGTGTATATTTTTTTCAATTAGTGTTTTTGTTTTCTTTGGGTAAATATCCAGCAGTGGAATTACTGGTTCATATATTTGTTTTGTTCTATTTTTTAGAGAGAGAGAGATGGGGTGGGTAGTAGGCAGATGAAGAAGGAGAGAAAATCTTAAGCAATCTCCATGCTCAGTGTAGAGGCTAACACAGAGCCCCATCTCAAAACCCTGAGACTATGACCTGAGCTGAAATCAAGAGTTGGATGCTTAGCCAGTTGAGCCACCCAATATCTTTATTATTTTTTTTTTTTGGACGAAAATCTGTTTTCCATAGTGGTTGCACTAGTTTACATTCCCACCAGCAGTGCGTGTGGGTTTCCATTTCTCTACATCCTTAGCAACACTTGTTATTTCTTATCTTTTTGATCCTAGCTGTTTTGACAGGTGTAAAGTGGTATCTTATTGTGGTTTTGATTTGATTTCCTAGTGATTAAATAAAAGTTCTTAATAGATTAATGATTATCACTAAGGGTAGTAGAAATCAGTTCATTTTTTGGACACTGCTAAATAAAGGAAGAGTCAGGTATTTATTCTGCTTTTGCTGTGCCATTGTGTAACTGAGTAACCAAATAGATGAAGGCAAGTAATAAATAAAAATGAGTGTTAATGTTAAAATATCAACATTTTCAATCTCTAATCAAGAAATGAATCTAGACATTCAACATCAAAGACTGCCTACATCAAAAAAGAAAGAGGGGGCACCAGTGGCTCAGTCAGTTAACCATTTGACTCTTGGTCTTGGCTCAGGTTGTGCTCTCAGGGTCCTGAGATCCAGCTGCGTTGGGGGCTGTGCTCAGCACAAAGTCTGCATCCCTCACCCTTGTCCTCTGCCCCTCCCCCTTTCAAAATTCAAATAAATTTTTTAAAAATATTTAAAGAAAAAGAGGGTAACAACCAGGTATTTTCTGTTTTCTAATAGAAAAACACGTCATTTATAAAAGTAAAAATATAGTTAAAATCTGATCATATATGATCAAGCTTCTAAACCGAATTTCTAATTTATAGGAATTTTAGATAACAAAAGAGAATGTTAAACTATACCATGGGGTATAGTCAACAAAGCCTTTATTTGATAATACTCCACAGAAAAAAATGACCCAGTTTATTTGACTAATAAATTGTAGGACAGAGAAGAAGAAAGGGAGAGAGAAAATAATAGAGTAAAAAAGATTTGAACTAATCCCTGTATGGGGGTATTATTTCAATCCTAATTCTAATAAATGGTAAAAATTGGTAAAACTTCTGTAAGACAACTAGAAATTTGAACATTAGGTAATTTGATTATATTAATGTATAAGAAATTTTTTTGGTATGACAGTGGTATTGTTCTTAGGTCTGAAAATGGTCCTTATCTTTTAGAAATGCATACTAAAATATTTATGAAGGAAATTATATGGTAGATGAGATTTTCTTCAAAATAATATGGGTGATGAGATAGTAGAAGGGGCATAGATTCTACATACTTCACCATGAGTTCATAATCGCTGAAGGTGGGGGCTGGGTGTATGGGAGTTCGTATGTAATATTCTGTCTATACTTTTGTATTTGTTTCACATTCTTCATAAAAATACTTTGGAAAATACTAGAGGGAAAGACAATATATTAATCAATATAATCATACCCATAAAACCTAAGATGTTAGTTTTTAGGGAGAGAAATTTGTGTATATCATTGTATTTGTTTTTGTTTTTTATATAAACCATGCACTACTGAATAGCAAGACAGACTTTTAACCTGGTGTATTGATCCAAGAATGATTCAGGGAATACATAACTATCCATAAATGTATGCACAATTCATTTTGGATGTATGTGTTTTTGCATTTTGGAGGTCAGAGGATTCTATAAACCAAAAGATTGTAAGAACAAAAAATTTATTGACATTACTTTTTTTTAAAGAGAGACTCCAGAGAAGTATTGATTTTCTTAGTATGATGTAGCAACTGAAATGAAAAAAAAAAAAAAGTGTTTTCAAAATAACTTATTAAATTGGCAAGAACATGTTTCCATTTTGTCAGATCCAGGCATACCAATGTATAATTTGAGGCAAACCTGCTGTTTGAGCAGGAACAGTGACGCATCCTACGAACCTGAGGTTTTCATGATCTGGTTGTGCTTTGTTTAAATTCTTACACTTAAAACCACCTCCTCTCTAGACCAGGTCTCTTTACTTATTTAAGGCAACTTCCCTTCTACATCATAGCCTCCTCCAACTCACCCTGAGTAATGTTGAAATCTAAGTACTCTTTTGAGCAACATTTAGATTTCTTTAAGATTTTATTTATTTATTTGACAGAGATCACAAGTAGGCAGAGAGGCAGACAGAGAGAGAGAGAGAGGAGGAAGCAGGCTCCCTGCTGAGCAGAGAGCCCGATGTGGGGCTTGATCCCAGGATGCCGAGATCATGACCTGAGCCAAAGGCAGAGGCTTTAACCCACTGAGCCACCCAGGTGCCCCAACTTTTAGATTTCTGTAAGTACATTTTATGTAAGTTCTCTCTGTGAGTAGAGGCCATGTTTTTGCTGTCTGTGTATTCTTCCTAACATGTGATTCTGATGAGGAAGAAAGCATCACTATTCATTTGCTTCACTCTTTGTTCTATTTACCCTTGTTCTAGAAGTAAAAGGGTCCAAATTAGATATTGTAAAGGAAACTGAGTAAACACTATGTTTGAAGCAACTATTTGCATGACTTGTCTGATTCTCTAAATGTACTCATCTGCTTTTATTCCAGTCCAACTTGAAAAGTCAGACACACGCGGGAATATACAATGCCGTATCCCTAGGCAAAATTATTTTTTGGCATTTTTTTCACGTGTTCTTGTTTAATTCTAATAATTGACTGTTTAAAGCCTGAAGGATAAATTCTAAGATAAAATTACAAGAAAACCTTTCTCCTTCATGTAAATTTTCTTACAAGATCATTTAGAATGTGATCTTTTTTTAAATCTTCGCTGCTTCACTTATGTTTAAAATACACACACACACACACACACACACACACACACACGTTCACAGCATTACGAGGTCATCACTACCTCTTATTCACGCATTTAAAACTAATTTTAAGAAAATACAATATCTAAAAAGATTCTCATGAGTTTTCTCATCAGCAGGGTTACCATTTTTGTGCGATATAACAGCTTGAGAACACAAAGGCATTTGAAATAGGCGTCCTTGATACAAATTGCAGATTACTTTCTCACTAGTCTTGGCTGTGTACTCCCAAATCAATAGAAATACATGGGATCTGAAAATTAAATCTTGCAGTGCGATTTTTTTTTCATTCTGACTTTATTGATAAGGTTATAATCCTCCTGCACCATTTTAGCAAGTTCAGGTGGAAAAGTATTAACACTGACATTTGAAAATGAATGTGTTAGGTAGGAGAGGCAGAGGAGATGTTAGGATTCCACAGCCCAATTACCTACGTCCTCTTTAAATTTCATAGACTGCACTAAGCATACAAGAGCTGTATTGCGAAAGAGCCATGCTAATGTTCCGTTTGTTTCTTCTGCATTACCCAAATGCAGGGGAATAGACTCATCAAGAAAATGGAGAAAAAGTAAAATCAAATCTTTCCCAATTAAGGGGGAAAAAATCAAACCATCAATATTCAGAGCTCTTTTGCAAAATCCAAGGCAGTTCTGTAAGTACAATAGCCACAGATCCTTTTCTGAAGAGCTGACATAAGGCGGTTTACTAAAAACAAATAGATTCTGAATTGAAACAGAAGCTTTAGTACTCCACGCGTTCTTCCTGGCAATTGTATATCATTTAGTCAGAAACAAGGTGTTTCCTCAGCTGTCTTCCTTCTTGGTGACTCACCAATCCATGTCATGCCACAGGGACTGTGATTTCTTCTCTCAGCTCATCTTTCAGAGAGGGCATCATTAGAACATCTCCATCTTTCTCTGGTAAATTATTTGGAAACAAACATTTTTTTTTAAAGATTTTATTTATTTATTTGTAAGAGAGAGAGAGTGAGAGCGAGCACAGGCAGACAGAGTGGCAGGCAGAGTCAGAGGGAGAAGGAGGCTCCCTGCGGAGCAAGGAGCCCGATGTGGGACTCGATCCCAGGACGCTGGGATCATGACCTGAGCCAAAGGCAGCTGCTTAACCAACTGAGCCACCCAGGCGTCCCTGGAAACAAACATTTTTTATATCCTTATTTACTCAGTCACTGTGGGAAGTCTAAAATTCCCTGTTTCTACATGTAGATCGATGGTTTATAAGTCCCCCCCTCTCTTTAACTTCTTTAGTTACTGGTCGCTTTTTCTTGTTGTGAATCCTGAGTCCATCCAGAATCCATGGCTTTATTTGCAACACTATGAACTTGGGGTTGTATTTTACTTGTGTACTTTTTAAACCACACATCTCAAAAATGAGATTGCTTCTTGATTCTAGTTGTTCATTTCCAGATCTTTGTCCTTCAAAAACTCCTGTTCCTTTAAAGTGTGTGTCTCCACACTTGACTACCTACTCTACCTTCTTATTGCTGTTAGCTACCAACCTTCAAATTTTAACAGCTAGTCTCATTGGGTTTCTTTTGTCTCCTACTTTGGAATAATTCTTGGTGACATTAACAGCAATGGGGTGATCTCTTGTATGCCCTGGGCTCTCATATTTTTGCCACTCTACCTTGGCTATCTAGTCCTATATTTATTGCTTATACATCTCTGGTAATAACAGTACCATCTGCAAAATTTTAGATGTCTTTGACCACTATCTCCTGTATTTCTGCTCACTTATTCCATTCCCTGCATGCCAACAGCTTAACTCTATGTGAACTTTTAACCCTTGTTCCCCCTATCATTTTCCACTCTGTCCTGGTGTATGTACTCATTCCCTTTTATCTGGCTTAGTTTCCGTAGTCCACCATCATTCGACATTTGTTTTTAATTTACTTTCAATTCTCTTGGACCCCTCCCTACCACCATGAATCTCTTAAAAGTTCAGTGTTTCTTCAAGATGGAATTGGGAGGGAGGCAAACCATAAGAGACTCTTAATCTCACAAAATAAAGTGAGGGTTGCCTGGGGGAAGAGGGTAGGGAGAGGGTGGTGGGATTATGGACACTGGGGTTGGTATGTGCTATGGTGAGTGCTGTGAAGTGTGTAGACCTGGCAATTCACAGACCTGTACCCCTGGGGCTAATAATACATTATATGTTTATTAAAAAAATTATTAAAAAAGGTTCAGTGTTTCTTAAACCTAACTCTTCATACTCTGTTCTTCCTCCCATAAAGCAGTGTCTAGAGAAATCACACAACCTTACTGCTAGGATTTAATTTAAATTTGTAACAGCAAATGTAAAGTGAGGACTCAGACCTCATCAGAAGTACCCAAATACTTTTCTAAATTTCCCCAGATCACTTTCCCTCTTTCCAGAATGTTTTACTTGTCTTCTTTCTTCAAACCTCATACCCTCCCCCAGATCCCTGCATTTTCAGTGAAGTCATGAAGAATGATAAACATCATCTTCCACTGTTGAATCTACCAACCTTTGTAAAACCAGATTCACACTCTCCGTATTCCTTCTCTTCGGTATGTATGGCATGTTCCCGCTGCTGTCACCAGCCCAATCTGACCCCCAAGTTCTAAGTTCGGTGGTTTCTTGTTTACTCCAGGACTTCACTCCTGCCCTCTTGCATCACCTCTTTTCCCGTGTGTGTGTGTGTGTGTGTGTGTGTGTGTGCGCGCGCGCACGAGCATGCGTGTCTATGGTAACCTACAGTCTTGCTGAATTTATTTATTAGCTCTAATAGCTTCTTTTGTGTGTGGATTCTTTAGGATTTTCCATATACAGTATCTATGAGTAGACACTTTTTACTTCTCTCTGGTCTATCTGGATGCTACTAGTGCCCCACAGCAATGTTGAACAGACATGGCGCGTGAAACTGAGCATTCTTATCTTACTCCTGACCTTTCTTCTTAGAGGAAAAGGTTTCGGTCTTTCATTGTTAAATCTGATGTTAGCTATGGATTTGTTTATACATATTCTTTATTGTGTTCAGGAAGTTCTTTCCTACTCCTACCCTGTTGAGTGTATTTATAATGAAAGAGTATTAATTTTTGTGAAATTACTTTTTTATATCTGTTGAGATGATTGTGAGTTTTTATTCTTCTACCCTTTATTAATATGGTATCTTACATTGATTCCATATATTGAACCAACCTTACATTCTTGGGATAAATCCTACTTGGTCATGCTATATAATCATTTATAGATTATAGATTTATTTAGCTAATACTTGTTGAGGATTTTTGCATCTATATTCATAAGGGATTGTGTTACTCAAGGTTTTAAGGGATAATATAAATACATGCAGAAACACACTTGTGTGTGTTATTATGTATATGTGTGTATATATATTTATATATATATCTATATATATATTTATATACTATTATACATATACACACACATACACACACACACACACACACACACACACACACATATATATATATATACACACAGTGTATATGAGAGAAAAAGAGACAGAGATTAATTTAAGGATTTGGCTCACATGGTTGTGAGGCTGGGCATCCAAACTGTAGTTTGGAGACTCGGGCAAAATTTGACACTTAAGTCTGAAAGGCCGTCTGCTGGCAGAATTTCGTCATCTTCTGGGGAGGCCTTCACCTGACTGGATGGGCCCATTCACTTGAAAGCAAATTAAAGCAATTTGCTTTACTCAAAGTCTGATGATTTAGATGTTAAATTTGTATAAAAAATACTTTCACAGAAATATCTAGAATAATGCTTAACTAAATATCTGCGTACCATGCCTTAGCTGAGTTGACACATGAGATCAACCATCACAGGAATATTGGTCTGTTTTTTATTTTCATGTGATGTCTTCGGGTTTTACATCAGGGTAAGACTTGACCTCAGAAAATGAATAAGGAAGAATTCCCTATTTTGCTTTAAGGAAGAATCGGTAAACTATTAGTGTTAATTTTTTTTTTTTTAAATATGTGATCAAATTTGCCAGTGACACTATCTGTTTCTGGGTTTTTCTTTGAAGAATGTTTTTTTGTTTGCTAACTCAGGCTCTTTCTCTCTGTCTCTCTTTGCTTCTTTCCTTCCTTCCTTCCTTCTTTCAAGATTTATTAGAGAGAGTGAAATAGCACCAATGGGGGTTGGTGGGCGGAGGGAGAGGGAGAACCTGACTCCCTACTGAGCGGAGAGCCTGATACAGGGCTTGGTCCCAGGACCCTGGGATCATGACCTGAGCTGAAGGCAGGTGCTTTACCGACTGAGCCACCCAGGTGCCCCGAGGTACTTTATTTCTCATAGGTCTATTCAAATTTCCTCTTTCCTTGAGTTTGTCTAGGTAGTTTGGGTCTAAGAATTTGTCCATCTTATCTAAATTATCTATGCCTTGTAAATGTACAGATGATTTATTTTTAGTACATTTATATTGTTGTGCATGCATCATTTCCATCTAGTTTTTCGAGGAGTTTTATTACATAAGTTTCCTCTAGTGTATTTGAGGTCATTTCTCCATCTACTCCCTGTCCCAAAAAAAAACGAATGTGCTTCCTGTTCTTATAGCTTTGTCTTTTTAAAAAAATTCCACATAACTGGAATCATGCACTGTATCATCTGTTGTGTCTGGCTTCTTTCGCTTTATGGAACTTTTTAAAAATTAACATATAATGTATTATTTGCTTCAGGGGTACAGATCTGTGAACCATCAGGCTTACACATTTCATCACCCAGACACCCTATCTCTACCCCACAACCCCCAGCAACCCTCAGTTTATTTGCTGAGATTAAGAATCTCTTGTGGAAGAATTAAGAATCTCCCTCCCAAACCCATCTTGTTTCATTGTTCCTTCCCAACCCCCCACAACCTCCCGCCCTGCCTCTCAAATTCCTCATACCAGAGAGATCATATGATAATTGTCTTTCTCTGAATGACTTATTTCACTCAGCATAATACCCTCTAGTTCCATCCACATCATTGCAAATGGCAAGATTTCATTTCTTTTGATAGTTGCATAGTATTCTTCATGGAACATTTTTGCAGGTACATTCTTTGTCTTGTAAAAATAGTGAGTTCTCTTTCATTAACAAGTAGTTTTCCACTATGTTGTTATCCTAAATTTTATGTATTCATTCATTGGCAAGCATATTTATTTATTTATTTATTTATTTATTTAGATTTTATTTATTTATTTATTTGGCAGAGAGACAGCAAGAGAAGGAACACAAGCAGGGTGAGGATCAGGGGGAGAGGGAAAGCAGGCTCCCCGCTAAGCAAGGAGTTCAACTTGGGGCTTGATTCCAGCACCCTTGATCATGACCTTAGCTAATGCAGATGCATAATGACTGAGCCACCCAGGTGCTCTGTCAACATTTTTTAAAAGTTTTTTTTTAGCAATTATGAATCATTGCTGCTATGAACATTTGTCCAGATATATATCTTCATATCTTTGAAAGGAGATATAGGAGTGAAATTGCAATCCTCTAGTATGGGAAGTACATGTTTATTTTGTTAAGGAACAAGCAAACTGTTTTTTCAAAATTGCAGTGTAAGAGAATTTTGTGTTCTCCATAATCTCACTGACACGTAGTATTCTCAAGTCACTTTGAAATGCAAATTAAAGCTACAGTGAGCTATCATCATAGCCTCCACTCTGATAGTGTCTCATTATTATTTTTTTTAAAGGATTTATTTATTTAAGAGTGACAGAGAGAGCACTTGCATGTTGGAGTGGTGGGAAGGGCAGAGGGAGGCGGAGAGGGAGAATCTCAAGGATTCTTCCAATGAACATGGAGCCTGACAGTGGAGTTTGATCTCAGGACTCCACGATCAGGACCTGAGCTGAAATCAAGGGTCAGATGTTCCACCAACTGAGCCACCCATGTACCCCAGTGTCTCATTATGATTTTAATTTACATTTCCCTAGTGACTAATGATGTTGAGATTCCCTTCTTGTGCTTATTAGCCTTTCGTCATCTTCTTTGGTAAAATAGCTATTTAAATTTTATGTCAATTTTTTTTTTTTTTTTTTTTTTTGCGTGTTGCACTTCTGATTTATTCTGGATTTAAGTCTTGCACCAATTAGTGTAAATAGTTAAATCTCCTTTTTTTTATATATAATTTTTTATTTTTTATAAACATATATTTTTATCCCCAGGGGTACAGGTCTGTGAATCACCAGGTTTACACACTTCACAGCACTCACCAAAGCACTTACCCTCCCCAATGTCCATAATCCCACCCCCTTCTCCCAAACCCCCTCCCCCCAGCAACCCTCAGTTTGTTTTGTGAGATTAAGAGTCACTTATGGTTTGTCTCCCTCCCAATCCCATTTTCTTTCATTTATTCTTCTCGTACCCACTTAAGCCCCCATGTTGCATCACCACTTCCTCATATCAGGGAGATCATATGATAGTTGTCTTTCTCCGCTTGACTTATTTCGCTAAGCATGATACACTCTAGTTCCATCCATGTTGTCGCAAATGGCAAGATTTCATTTCTTTTGATGGCTGTATAGTATTCCATTGTGTATATATAACACATCTTCTTGATCCATTCGTCTGTTGATGGACATCTAGGTTCTTTCCATAGTTTGGCTATTGTGGACATTGCTGCTATAAACATTCGGGTACACGTGCCCCTTTGGATCACTACGTTTGTATCTTTAGGGTAAATACCCAATAGTGCAATTGCTGGGTCATAGGGCAGTTCTATTTTCAACATTTTGAGGAACCTCCATGCTGTTTTCCAGAGTGGCTGCACCAGCTTGCATTCCCACCAACAGTGTAGGAGGGTTCCCCTTTCTCCGCATCCTCGCCAGCATCTGTCATTTCCTGACTTGTTGATTTTAGCCATTCTGACTGGTGTGAGGTGATATCGCATTGTGGTTTTGATTTGTATTTCCCTGATGCCGAGTGATATGGAGCACTTTTTCATGTGTCTGTTGGCCATCTGGATGTCTTCTTTGCGGAAATGTCTGTTCATGTCCTCTGCCCATTTCTTGATTGGATTATTTGTTCTTTGGGTGTTGAGTTTGCTAAGTTCTTTATAGATTCTGGACACTAGTCCTTTATCTGATATGTCGTTTGAAAATATCTTCTCCCATTCTGTCAGTTGTCTTTTGATTTTGTTAACTGTTTCCTTTGCTGTGCAAAAGCTTTTGATCTTGATGAAATCCCAATAGTTTATTTTTGCCCTTGCTTCCCTTGCCTTTGTCAATGTTTTTTTAAATGTTAATATTTAATATATAACTCCTAGTATTACAGAGTTATCAGTATCCTTGGTACAATTTAGAGAGAAGGCCAACAGTGAATATATGATCCGCAAAGCTGTTCTTCTGGTCTGTGGTTGGTCCTCTTACCTCAAATGGGCTTTAAAGAGCATATTTTTAAAACTTTGAGGAAGGAGAATGTATCTTTCTTTTTGTTCTTTTATGGACTGGGCTCTTTCTTTTGCACCTGAAAATATATCTCTGAATTTATGGTCATGCAAAATGTGTTCTGTGTTTTCTTGAGTAATTATGTTGTTAGTTCTTACATTAGGTCTCTGATCCACTGGGCTGTTTACCATTGTGGTCTAAGGTTTTGTTTTTTTTTTTCTTTTCTTTTCGAATGCAGCAATGCCAATTATTCTAGCATCTCTGTTCCAAAGACCATTTACTGAATTCCCTTAACACATTTTGTCAAATATCAGTTGACTGTAACTGTGTAGATTTGTTTCCGTGTGTTCTAGTCTATACCATTGATTAATATGTCTACACCAGCCCCTGAGATAAACAGTAAGGGGGCACATGCCTCTAGAACACTAGCCTGGGTTTATTTGGTTCTCATGGTGGTCTTCAGCTTCTGAGTATAGTTTGAGACACAAGGCTCAGGGCACAAGAACTTTTCAAGTCCCTGCCTCTGTCATGTTTGTTACATACATGTTGGCTACAACAGGTTATGAGGCCAGAATCAAGGGACTGGAAGGGAAAGCTACACTGCAAATTCATGGGTACAAGAAAGGAAAGAATTCATGGAGAGGTGGTAAGACCACACAAAAAGGGAATAACTAGGTGATGTGCCTAGACAAATGGGGCCTTGGGCGGTCTTGCAGGTATTTCCAGGGCTTTAGCAAGACCCTGAAGTGTCAGGAAGATTCTTTTATACCTGTGAATGACACAAAGTTAATAGAAAGAGCTGGTTAATATAAAGGGGCTTTGTGGTTGGGCACAAAGGATGAGCTAACAATGACAAGCTCAACTAACAGCATGATGAGGCCTCATGACTTGGTATTCAGAGTCAGTGTAGGGAGAAAAAGCTGTGAAGGGCAGATAAATTGAAATAGATCTGGTATTCGTATACCTTGGCCGAGGAGGGGTTGAAATAGAAATTTAGCGCAATACAGAAAATTAAAGAATGCTTTATTTTTGCACCTCTCAGTTTGTGGTCTTAGATTCATTCTCATAGTTGAATTTTCTACAGCTATTATCCAATTTGTCTCCTGCAACCATGTTTGCACTAGAGTGTTTGGTCAGGGGGAAGCCTGCTTTTATGTGACAAGCACCAAAAACTGCATTATTTTCTTTTGGGCGAGGGGGTGCAGAGATTTCTTTTCCAAAATTCTACCTGCCTTTGGCAGTGCTCACAGTTCAGAGCTCTTTCTTGGCCAGCAGCTAGACCAGTGACTTCACTGAGTCCTTGATGAGGTTCCTGTAGGTGAGAACATTCTGGGGATTGCTATGGGCGTGGGTGAGAGCCTGTTTAATGGACTCTCTGGAATCATATTCTCCCTGTTTGGGTAGAATATTTTTAATATCCTTGTAGTCATTTCATTTACTTATTTTTATTTCCTGTTCTTTTATTTCCTCCTTACAGCCCATTCTAAATTTTAACTTACTTTTCCTTCCTGTCTGCCTGCCTACCTTCCTTTCTTCCTTCCTTCTTCTTTCTTTCTTTGTTTCTTTCTCGCATTTTTTTTAATGGCACAGGTAGCTTTGGGGACAAAAGCTGTAGAGCCCAAACTAAATGATCAGATTTAACATGGTTTAAAAAAATTTTCCTTCATATTATATAACAAAGATATTTAAATATCAATAGCATTCTTTCATTTGGAGCATAAAAATTTACTTAGCAGACATTGAAGTTGCTTTCAAGTTTTTACCATTGTAGATTGAATACTGTCATCCGAGTGTATATCACTAATTATGCATTCACTGCAAAGGTAAATATAGTCGAAATCTTGTTTTGTAAATATTTCTAAATTGCTCACCATTAGTGAGGGTATCTTTTCAGTGGGGGGAGCAGAACTCTTTAATGCTAAAACCTCTTGCAAGGCTGAAAGGAATAATTGTGCCAACTCAGGCAGGCTCTGAAGATAATCTTATGAAGAGTCCTGGGGGAGGGTACCTGGGTGGCTCAGTGGGTTAATGCCTCTGCTTTCAGCTCAGGTCATGATCCTAAGGTCCTGGGATCGAGTCCCACATCGGGCTCTCTGCTTCTGCCCCTGTCTGTCTGTCTCTCTGCCTACTTGTGATCTCTCTCTCTCTGTCAAATAAATAAATAAAATCTTTAAAAAAAAAAAAAAGAGTCCTGATGGACTGTGGACTGGGCACTGAGAGGATAGACTTGAACCTCATAAGGTAGCTTTCAATTCAGTGATGCACTTGGAAACACAGGGTGGAAAACATGTCATGAAAAAAGAAAATACTCATATCTAAACAAGCAATTTCAAGATGCAGAAATTATGGAAATGATACCAGGTGATAAAGAACTAGGAAAACATGCAATGCATGAATGGCAAGGTTCAGGAAAAAAAGGAACAATCCAGTTAGTCTTTCAGGGATAAATCCCGACTGGAAGTTCTATAGTAGTGGATCTCCAACATTAGAATGTCTAATATTCATCCAGGCCCTGGTGCCTGGGTGGGGGGAATCCTTTTGCCTGTACCCCAGAGGGGGTTGTGATTTGTATCGCTGAGTTAAGTCCAGGCGATTCTGGTGGAGACATTCATTTGGGAGCATGCATTTCAAACATACCGATCTTAAAAGCAGCTGAATTAAGAAATTTCTGCAAATCCTTCAGTAAACACTAGAGACTTTGGTTCAGATCCCTTCAAATACAGTTGACCCTTGGACAACATGGTAGGGCTGGGGTCTGAGCCCCCACATAGTCAAAAATTTACAGAAAATATAGCTTTTGACTCCCCCAGATCTTAACTTCTAATAGCCTACTGCTGATCAGAAGCCTTACTGATAGTCAATTAACATATATTTGTCTGTTCTATGTATTATATATGGTGTGCTCATGATAAAGTAAGCTAGAGAAAATATTATTGAGAAAATCATAACAGCAAATGTATTTACAGTACTGTATTGTATTAAGTGAATAAAAACCATATATAAGGGGACCTATACTTTTCTAGCCCAAACTATTCAAGGATCAGCTATATTTATTTGAGGGTCTTTTAATTGTCAGTGACAGTTTTTTTTTTTTTAAGATTTTATTTATTTATGTGACAGACAGAGATCACAAATAGGCAGAGAGGCAGGCAGAGAGAGAGAGGAGGAAGCAGGCTCCCTGCCGAGCAGAGAGCCCGATGCGGGACTCGATCCCAGGACCCTGAGATCATGACCTGAGCCGAAGGCAGCGGCTCAACCCACTGAGCCACCCAGGCACCCCTGTCAGTGACAGTTTGTGGGTGAAGTGTCTTCCCTCTTCAGGAACTTAACCTCGTGGGCAGCTGCCTTTCCTCCCTACATTTCAGACCTCATTTGACCATAGGCCATAGGTGCTGTGTACGGAGTCTAAAAGCTCACTTTCCATTCATCAGTTTGCATCTCTTCCTGTCCCCCTCCCCGCCCCCCTCCTTTGTGATCTCCACAAGGGTACTCATTTAATGACACTCTGCAGCTGAGCCGATAAAGCTGGATTTCTCCGAGCTGAAATCTGCTTCCCTTCTATGGAAACATGTTCTGAGACACTGTACACAGACAAGAAGCATTAGCATCTGATCTGCTTTATCCTGAAGCAGTAGGGAGCCCTAGTGCTTTATGCCAGAGAAACCGGGCTGCGGGGGAGGCGTAGAAGATAGGGAGCATCTCCTTGCTCAGCTTGTCAGAGGATCAGCGTGTAAGCTTTGTTTCCAGTGGTGTCGTCTGTGACAAATGCCTCCTCAAAGCCAGACAGCATCTCCTGATGGACGCAGCCCTCTCCTCAAGATTTCAGTGAGCACATACCTTTTAGCGACCTCTGTAACAAACACTTGTTACAAACTTTCTTTGGAAGTACCAAATGATATGTGTGATAGTATGCATTCTTGGTCTTATTCTGGTGTCTTGGTTCTGTGGTAAGCCAAAAGAGAGAAAACAGAAAATTTTGCTGTTATGGGGTGCCTGGGTGGCTCAATGGGTTAAGCCGCTGCCTTCGGCTCAGGTCATGATCTCAGGGTCCTGGGATCGAGTCCCACATCGGGCTCTCTGCTCCGCAGGGAGCCTGCTTCCCTCTCTCTCTCTCTGCCTGCTCCTCTGTCTATTGTGATCTCTCTCTGTCAAATAAATAAATAAATAAAATCTTAAAAAAATTTTTGCTGTTTTTTAGGCTTGCATGTGAGTTGAGCGAGGAGATTTTTATGTTAGCTAATGGCAAGGCAGCCAGAGAAACACAGAGCAGGTTGTAACCCTGGCTCAAGCTCTCTGTGGTCACTCAGAAGCAGGGAGGCTTAGATACAGCACTGCCTCTGCCAAATAGAATGGCTGGATGTAATCTTGCTCAAGCGGGGCCCTCCGAGGATAAAGTGTCCTGTCCACTCGCAGTCCTCCTCATGAAATGGATATGCAGACTCACCTAAATTTGAGTTGGCTGAGGCACCATTAGGGGTGTCCCCGCATTTGATCCTGGACCTGACACATACTGGTCCCTTGGGTCTCCCTCTTACCAGCACTGTGCCTGCCTCACTAGCTTAAAAATGAATAGGAATCTTTTAGCCAGTCAATATTGGTATTAGATATTAACATTAGAAAATATTTTTTTTCACAACTGAGAAAAGCATTAACAGAAAGTACAAACAGAACTGAAGCAAGTTTGCAAAGGATATGTGCAAATCCTACAGTCAGCATCTCATGGTCAAGATAAACCAAGGTATAGGCTTTCCCTCGTTTGAGTCTTTTGTTGTATTATATGATGAAAAAATGTTATGCAATTGAAGTAATTAAAATTTTCCATTTAATACATCGGTGCTTTAATTTTTCCATTGAGCCAGTTTTCTGTTTCAAAAGTGGACACTTTTTTTTAATCAACTTTAAGTATCTTATGACAAAGGATCGAAAGCCTAAATCTGAGGCAGACTTTCATGGCAGCGTAGCTCCGGCCAGATCCCTTGCCTTCCAATGCACTGTTTCCTACCAAATGGCTGGTACGTCTGATATCTTCTTAGACTCCCTTTCAGCCTGTCACATATTTTCATGAGGGGATTCAGCATCTTATTTCATACTAGTTGGAGGAGTTTCCCAATATCAAGACCCATGCTATGCTCCCAAGGAGAAAGGAGACCAGGTTCAAGTTGTCCAGATATTTTGGGCTGCGTCTTCCAGGTTGAATGGACACAAGAGTGATCTCTATCTCCAGATGAGACACCCTCCACTCCCCCCACTTCTCTCTGTACAAAAGAGGCCAAACACAGAGTCATAGCATGAGGGAAACTTCACCATTTAAACCCTGGAGTCATCTGTAAGAACTGCCTGATACCAACAGGGGAAGCCAGTCCCTCACCAGAAATAACTCCCTGCAGTATTTTCCTTTCTACCTGCATTAGGACTCCTATCAACAGGTGGATTATATTTTTTGTGCATTTCTTCAGGTTACAGGTGTGCTGACAGCCAGTCTTCTGTCTTACTACCTGTAGCATTCACTGTATCACAACACAGGTACAGAAATTCCCTCTTTTGGTTTTTGTCTACTTCCCTGAATGATCAACATAGCAGAATACCAGACAATACAATTTCTTTTCAAACATTAGTTGTCTTTTACTAACAATGACAGTTCTTTGAACCCAGTATCAGGCTCAGGTTTGCATATTACCCCAAATTAATGGGCACACGCACACACACACACACACACACACACACACACACACTTGCATGTGTGTGTCTCATGTAAAGTTATTTAAGCTTTCATTTTCCCTTTTTTTAAGATTTTATTTATTTTAAAGAGAGGGAATGAGAGAGAGCATGAGAAGTGGAGGGTCAGAGGGAGAAGCAGACTCCCTGCTAAGCAGGAAGCCCTCTGCGGGATTCAATCCCGGGACTCCAGGATCATGACCTGAACCGAAGGCAGTTGCTTAACCAACTGAGGCATGCAGGTGCCCAAGCTTTCATTTTTCAAAACTCTTAACAAGGACACCGCAGACACCCAGTGGGTATATGACTACCAACTGATTCCCTTTAACTGGGTTAGAATGCAGAAGGGTCGGAGGGCTTTGGTACTAGAGCTCCTAGAGGTAACTTCTCTTGTTCCCTCTTTTGTACGCAGCCTGCTGCCACCAACATGGCCATCTTTGGAATGTTTAGATAGATTCAGAGGGCAGGTTTGCTTAGAATTTCAGGCTGACTTTCCTATCATCATCACAGGAGAGGGATCCAAGTTTAGCTATTGTTACTTAACTTCATGTCGGATGATGTGGCAGTAAAATGTATCCTATGACAGATTCCTATCATGATTAGATTTTAGATTAGTTTGTGATTTTAGAATTCAAAAGCCCAAATTGCACATGGCAGATCTTTTAGTTAAATGGGAAATTGATTTAATTTGGGGAGGGGTAACACTCTCTATGGGGAATCGTGGGTACTGTGAAACTAACATTGCCAATCTTCCTCCTGAATGAGTGAGAAGGATGTGCAGTCCTGTGACTGAGGTGGGCTGTGCCAGACTATGCTGAGAGTGAATTTGACCCTTCTCAGCTGGATTGAGGTGTACCAGCCAATGCTGGGAATAATCATGTAATCTTATGCTGGGATAGATTGTGCTATCCCATTTTCCCTGAGGAATGGTGTCTTTTTTCTAGGACAAATGTGAAATGCAGCAATAGCATTTTTCTTGGGATACAAGAGCTCTTAGAGCTACCATTGTTTCTAGGTAGATGGAGGAGATAGAGTTTGATTCCGGGAAGGAAAGGTAATGGATTGATATTTAATAATTATGGGCGATATATCACTACAATTTATAAACTTATAAACTTAACAACTAAGAGTTGGCCTGAGGATTTGTGAATAGTGTTATCACGCTCTATTATCACTCATTGCCCATTGATCCCTTGATTTGTTTTCAATTAAATTATTTTTCAGTCTCACAGGTAGTGTATTTTTCTACAACCTTCTCAGAATGCACTGTAGGGTCATCAAAGCTCATGTCATAGTTACTCATTATTCTTCCAACAAATACTTGTTGAACATTTGTGACATATAATGCACTATACTGGGAGATGTGGAGATACAGATAAGAATACATCATGATTTGAATCGTAAAGCATATAAATTTTTTTAAAATATTTTATTTTTTCAATGTTCCAAGATTCATTGCTTATGCACCACACCCAGTGCTCCATGCAATACCTGCCCTCCTTAATACCCACCACCAGACTCATCCAACTCCCCACCCCCCTTCCTCCCTTCCAAAACCTTCAGTTTATTTCTCAGGGTCCACAGTCTTTCATGCTTTGTCTCCCCTCCCCCCCCCCCCCGGTTTCCCCCAATTCACTTTTCCTTTCCTTCTCCCAATGTCCTCCATGTTTTTCCTTATGCTCCACAAGTAAATGAAACCATATGATAATTGACTCTCTCTCCTTGACTTACTTCACTCGGCATAATCTCCTCTAGTCCCATCCATGTTGATACAGCTATTCATCTTTCTGATGGAGGTGTAATATTCCATTGTATATATAGACCATATCTCCTTTATCCATTCTTCTGTTGAAGGGCATCTTGGCTCTTTCCACAGCTTGGTGATTGTGGCCATTGCTGCTATGCATGTTAGGGTACCTATGGGTCTTCTTTTCACTACATCTGTATCTTTGGGGTAAATATCCAGTAGTGCAATTGTATTGTCATTTTGGAAAACACTGTGGAGATTCCTTAAGAAATTAAAGCATGTAAGTTCTATTAGGATTTTAGTTGAATGCAATACAAGCTTGTAATTAAAAATCCATGTATCACCCTGAAATCTTGACTTTGCAACTTATTAGTTGTAGGACCTTGGGCAAGTTTCTTAACATATTTAAGCCCTTATGATATTTTTAATTATAAAAAGAGATGCTAATAGTGTATACTTAATAAAAATAGGTTAGGTGGAGTATTGCATGGCATAACTTTTGTACAGAATTTAGAAGAGGTGTTGCAAAAGGTTGGCAATTATTAATAGTAATCCCAATGTGATAAGCAATGTTATAATCTTTTGTTATAATATAGAAAATATGTATTATTTTCTCATTTAATTTTTTTAAAATGATATGTATGTTGTAAAGAATAAGAGTTTCTTGATAATAGACATATTGCCTTGATTGTTTTTAAATCTTTTAACATTCTGCCTTCAGAGTAAGTGGCTCTTAAATACTTGTTGATTTTGAAGACTAATTGACAGATTAAATGAGGAAATTCTTCCAATAAGTTTGTGTAACATTTCCAAAGAAGCTGAAGATTTTAAAAACTCAAAGATAGAGGTAAGTTCAATGCCTTTAGAACCTAAAACTGTGTTAGAAGTCCACATACTGCCTCTGTGACTTGAGGCAAACACCTGAGCATCTTTAGACATTAACTTCCTCATTTGTAAAGTGGGGTTAATATTGTTTTATTTGAAAAGATTGTTTTTAAGACTAAGTGTAAATCTATGAAAATTTCAGCATTGTGCAGAACATGTGCTAAACTTGCCATACTTGATTATTCTAGCTCTCCCCCTGGCTTCATCCATCAACATGTTGAGGAGTGAATCATACACATAAACATGACTTCAGCATATTGAGTGCTGGTTGTCAGGTAAATTGAGAAGGATATGAAGGTAGAGTTGGGCAAATTGACCCATGGGAATGGATGATGGATATGAGAGAAGTTCTTTCATTCCCTGAATTTTTAAAGAGTGATGAGAACACCATTATTTCTGGCTTGATGTGTGCACTCTTACCAAGTGTCAGACAGCAGAACACTTGTTAATATCTGTTGATCTTCTCTTTTGCAGCAGGCACTATGCTAAGCCCTTCACAAGGGTTATATCATTTGAGCCATATGGCCACCTTGAATCAGATACTGTGATTACCCTCATTTTATACAGGCTTGGGAGATTTGGGCATTCCGCCCAGTGCCTCAGCTAATTAAGTCCAATACCTAGGACTTGAAATCAGGTTGAATCTGACCCTGGGGCCTGTCATCCTCACCACTACTCTGTACCCTCTTTGTCAAAACAGAAGCAAGAGTCCTGATTTCTGTTCTCAAGGTATCTGACACCTTAATCTATCCCGTGTTTAATTTACGAAATTCAGAAAAGTTCTAGCCAAGTTTAAGAAGCAAAACATTCTAGCTTTCTTTATTAGACTTGTAAGCATTTAGTTTAAGGAATAATAAACATAGCTTGAGGCTTATTATCAAGAGGTCATAATTGGCAAATTTAAATTTATCATCCCTTGACTTTATGTACTCTGTTGATGATACCCTAGTAAAAAGGATATTCAGGTGGTTTGTTATTCATGCTTTTGAAGAACCAGCATATAGTCATCTCTTTCTCTTTCAAACCTGTAGTTACTAATAACCTTTGGCCTGAATTTGAAAGATATATATATTTTATGGAAAGACATATATATATTTTATGGATATGAGTAAGGAGCACACACACACACACACACACACACAAAACCCCACAGATGAATAAAAGCAAAACATGCCCATATCTCTAAAAGAAGTTTTTCTGTAAAAGTCTCAAATGCCACTCTAACTTTGACCTTCTCGGGCGCCTGGGTGGCTCAGTGGGTTAAGCCGCTGCCTTCGGCTCAGGTCATGATCTCAGGGTCCTGGGATCGAGTCCCGCATCGGGCTCTCTGCTCAGCAGGGAGCCTGCTTCCGTCTCTCTCTCTCTGCCTGCCTCTCCGACTACTTGTGATTTCTCTCTGTCAAATAAATAAATAAAATCTTTAAAAAAAAAAAAATAAATAAATAAAAAAAAAAAACTTTGACCTTCTCAATAGCAACCACTTATATTGTAGACAGAAGACAAGATAGGTTTGTGGAGTCATTGCAAGCCTTTTATGCAGAGCTGAAAATCACACACACAAAAATGAGCATGGGCTATAAAAATAGCTCTTATAAAATCTACCCTGTAACAGTTCTGCCAAGTGACTTTTAATAAATTATTATTCATAGCATAGAGTTTCAAAGAGCAATTAGGTGTTGCTTCCTTCACAAGTTAAAGTAGGGATTGGCAAAGACAGGAAGGTATTCTGCATTTGTCCTGTGAGAAAAATGCTCACAATTGTTCTTATGTGTGTCAGCTGGCCTATATTGTATTATTTAATAAACTAACCATATGCATATTTCTCAGAAATTGTGTGTGAATGATTGGCCATGTTTGATCAGTATCTTAATACAGTCAATATATGAAAAGATCTGAACTTAAGTACAAACTTGAAGTAATTTTCATGCCCAGCATTTCGTTTAGCCATGTTCTGTTGAATCTTGCAATATTTTGAATATGTCCCATGGGTCTCCTGTCGTGTTTGGTTATGGAAAATTCCAGTTGTGTTTAATCCAAGTGAAAATGTAATGCCTTTTCAAGTGAAAGCCTTTCTCTTTCTTGGATCAGGAACTTGCTCTGAGGACAAGACTGGCCAGGCTTTTAACTCATCCACTATCCTCCGCCTTAACTTTAAGTCCTCAGCTCAGTCCTAACTGAATGGTTCAACATTACGTGTATTTATGACAAACATATTTGGGTTTGGTGCTAGGGTGAGAGACATGGTTCAGACCTGTCCTTTATCTCAAAATAATCACAGTGTGATGGGGAAAAAAAAAAGACATTAAAACAATTCCATTATAATGCTGTGTGATGTGAGCAACAATGAGGAATAAATAAAAGTAAAACAATGATAAATGGCAACCTGGGTGTGTCAGTTGGTTAAGCATCCAACTCTTGATTTGGGCTCAGGAAATGATCTCAGCGTTGAGGGACTGAGCCCCATGTTGGGCTCTGTGCTCAGCATGGAGTCTGCTTGGGACTTTTTTCCCTCTCTCACTTGGGCTGTCCCTCCTCTCACTTGGGCTCTGTCTCCCTCAAATAAATAAATGGATAATATCATTTAAAAAAAAAAGAAGTAAAACAGAAATGGACATAGAAGGCAGTTCTCCCCACAGTGGATATCAGGGAAGAGTTTGTAGAGGGCTGTGTCTTGAAATGGACTCAGAGAGCCAGGTAGAGGACAGATATCCTGAGAAACAGTGATGGCGGACACACAAGCAGAAAGGACCAAAATAGTCTGATTTTTTCAGAGAATGAGTAGATACTATGTAAAATAAATGACAGCTGAACTATTATTGGAGTATAAACTCAAAACAGGTATTCGGCACTTAGGACCCAATCTCTAATGTGAATAATCCATTACTGTATCTTCTCTCAGCAGTGCAGGAAACACAGCTGAATCTCATGTGTTACTGTACTTAGTACGAGATCTTTGGGACATTCAGAAAGAAAGGCCTATAGCAAAGGTATTCTTAAAGGACACTTGATAATTTATTGAGGTGAACATATATCCATGCACTCATTCTTGTGCTTTTTATTGTTGCTAACTAATTGTAATCCCCTATATGTGTGAGGATGCAATGATTAATGCACAGTCACTCCTGTCTAGAAAATCCAGACATGTGGAGGCTATAAAAAGGATGGGAACTTCTGTAAGAAAGGGGTAGCTTGCATGGATTTCAGAGTAGGGAATCATCATTCCCAAGGGAGAGGTCAAGTGGATGGCTTCCTTTACGCTTTAGTACACAACACTTGACAGAAGTCTCCCAGAGTAAACGTGATGTCAGTAGGTTAGGGTAGGAGCTTAAGCAAAGACCTAGAGGTGAAACAAAATGGGCAAACCTGGGCGGCAGTGAGAAATCTGGCACATGTAGGCAAACAGAGGAAAGAAAAGTGGGAACTGCATTTTTCCTGGAGAATTGATGACTCCGAATGCCATTTTCATTGGGCGGGGATCAATGGAGAATCACTGTCTTTTGAATATAAAAATAGTTGGAACAGAACATGTGTCAGGACACTTGCTGTGCAGCGTGACAGATGGACTGCAAAAGGAGCGGCCCAGGAGCATTTGGAAGGCCACAGCCACAGAGTAGCTGTGAAGCTTGGAGGGTGCCAGAAAACCACATGCATGGACTAGAAAGAATTTGGGAAATATTATATGGAGGGGAGTGTGCTAAAAGATGACTCTAAGAGAAATCAAGGGAAGAACTGGTCATGAGTTGCCTCGTGGAAGAGCTCTGTTAAGCTCTGTCTTACAACCCTGTCTAATCCCTGGGTGAGTTGTGGCACACAGATCACATCACATGGTTTCATCATACGAGCTGACAATTATAAGAACAAACTCTTTCCAACCACCTGATGACTAATGGGTCCCATAGTCATCCCATAGATGACTAATAACCCAGAGAGAGTGGGTTATTTAAGAAATCAATAATTCAGAAAGATAAGACCTCAAATAACTACTGTTGCCTCTGGACAGGTGTGCTGCAGGTTTGAGCTGCACACCTGATTCAGATGCAAAGGTTCTAGCATTCACACACCGTGTGTGATATGTTTTGTATGAAGTTTGAGGATGAGGAATTTTGCTTTACCCCAGAGGTTAACTCCTCAAACAAAGGACCTTTTATCCCAGATTAGTCATTCCTTGTTCTATTGACAGAGAATTCTGTCTCTTTACAGGGAGAAAAGAGCTACTGTCATCTTCACACATTAGATTGAATCGTAAGAAAATACTGTCATGGAGATCAAAAATAGTCAACGATCACAATGGTTCGGCCTCTGCATGCCCAGTGAGAGTGATGTACTGGAAGGAACGTTGAGTAAAGCACAGAGAGATTCTCAGTTCTGGTTCTGATTCTCCCATTTATTAGCTATATGGTCACTATCAGCCAGTTCACTTTGCAAAGCCTGGAACAAGTAAAGGACCGCAGAATCGTAGCGCCAGGAGATATCTAGGAAAGAAGCTTATTTTATCAGAACAGGCTGCCATTATGAATTCTAATGTCACTCATTCAGTAACAACTACAGGAGCTGTAGATTGTACCGGGGAAGGATAGAAATTCTAAGGCCAGATTACTTTGGTTTGGATCCTGGCTCTCTCACTTATTATATCTGTGACTCTGACAATTAACGTCTTCAAATTATAGTTTCCTTACTGGCAAAATGAGGAAAATAAGAGTGCCTCCTTATTGGGTTGTAGTGCCAATTACAACAGTTAACATATATAAAGTTCATAGTATAATGTCTACTATGTTATACACGCTTTACACATAGTTGCTACTTTGAACATTACCATAAGGAAATTCTTTTCTAGAAGATTCTTGCTGCCTTCACTTTTTGTTCAGCATTTTTTTTTTCCTTTTCCTTTTTCCTTTTTTTCCAGTCGGCTTTAATGGACTGGTGCTAAACTGTCAGTGGTCCACGTTGAAGCCATGTACAGATCCCTGGGGTTGGGGATCGATAGTGACAGCAGCTAATTGTGGTGCGTGAACATGGGGAATCTTAATTGAAATAAATCAATAGTATCAAGGAATGGGATAAAAGCCCAATTGGAGAAGTTTACAATGGAAAATAACAAGGGCTAAATTACCCTTTAAAACTTTCGATCAAGTCATCAGCTGGTAGAGAACAGAGTGTTTTATTACAGAAAAGTAACCAAGCAACTTCTGTATAGAAAGGCAGCCATGTTTCAGTAGTTGCTGTCGGTGTTGGAAGCACTTAGCTAACATTAAGCCCAATTAGTGACAGGATATACTCTCTACCCGCTCTAACCGAGGGGAAGTGAAAAGCAGCTATTGAATTCTGAGAATAGAGGAGTGAGGGAGACAGTAGCTTCAAGGTCAATTGCTAGCAATGAAGAAGCTCGGTTTTGCTTCTCGGTCGTGTGCCTTTTATTTGGTGTCTGCTCTTTTTCTCTGCCCTTAGCCCACAGAGTAACTTTCAGCTCTAACTTCAGCTCTCCTAACCACAGATGCTTTCCAGATTGCAGCAAAATAGATACTGCTCATGACTTTTGGTGCGAAATAGACAATATGGAAAACATTAAATACAGGTTTTCTTTCCACAAAGAAAGTTTGCACAAAAACGTGTTGGGCGGGATATCACAAATATGAAAATCAAATTGTTTTCTAAATTTTCGATGATCAGATTTGCTTACTCAAATAACTCTTGTCATTTAGGTTTCTCCCACTGGTTGTAGCATCAAGGTCAACAATCAATAAACTCATTAGGACTTACAAGCATCTTTGATTAATATTCCTTGTCTAATTTCCTGAGAAATGTACTATATCTTCTAGCTTAATGAAGACAAGGCTGAGTTATTTAGGTGTTAGTGAGGCCTATTTGCATATAATTAACTAGATTCTCTGTGTTTATAGCAAGCAGTAAAAACTTTGTATCAATGGATATGCTTTCTACCCAGTTCGATATGATTAACCAAATGTTTTTGTTCCACTAGAAACTCTGATTGAAAGGGCTAATTTTTCTGTCCATCAATTAAAATCAGACATACCCATGGAAAAATTGGTTGGACTCTTTCTTGAGAGCAGTTTCTATATTTCTCCTCTTAAAATCAATAATCTTTTTTTTAGGTTCACAGCAAAACAGAGTGGAAAGTATAGAGTTGTCATATATCTCCTTTTCCCATACAACTACAACCTCCCCCACTGTGAACACCACATCCGAATGGTACATTTGTTATAATTGATGAAGCTATATTGATGCATTATTATCACCCAGAGTCCATAGCTTAGAGTTCACTCTTGATGATATATTTTCTATGGGTCTGGACAAATGTATGACATGTATCTACTCTGATAGTATGATACAGAACAGTTTCACTGCCTTAAAATCCTTTTTTGCTCTGCCTGTTTATCCCTCCATCCCCCCAATCCCTGGCAACTACTGATTTTTATACCATCTCTGTAGTTTTGCCTTTTCTAGAATGTCATACACTTGTAATCATAAAGTATGTACCCTTTTCAGATTTCTTCCACTTAATATACAGTTGAGGTCCCTCTATGTCTTTTCATGGCTTGATACCTCATTTATTTTTAGCACTGAATAATATTCCATTGTCTGGATACCACCATTTATGTATCCATTCACCTACTGAGGGAAAACTTGGTTGCTTCCCAATTTTGGCAAATATGAATAAAATTTCTATAAACATCCCTGTTTAGGTTTTTGTGTGAACATGTTTCCAATTTATTTGGATAAATACCACGCAGTAATTGCTGGGTCTTAGTGTAAGTGTTATTTTGTAAGAAACAGCCAAACTGTCTTCCAAAGGGCTATTCTGTTCTCTGTTCCTACTAGCAATCAATGAGAGTTCCTATTGCTCCACATCCTTGCCAGTATTTGAATTTATTAGTGTTTTGGATTTTGGCCCTTCTAATAGGTATATGGTAGTATCTCACTATTGTTTTAATTTGCAATTCCCTGATAACATATGATGTTGAACACCTTTTCATATGCTTATTTTCCATTTGTATATCTTCTTTGGTGAGGTATCTGTTCTGTTGCCCACGTTTTAAGTTAGGTAGTTTGTTTTCTTATTATTTTTAAGAATTCTTCGTATGTTTTGGATAACAGTCCCTTATTAGATGTATCTCTGCAAATAATGTCTCCAAGTTTATGGCTTGTCTTCTCATTCTCTAAACATTGTCTTTTGAAGAGCGGAAGTTTTTCATTTCAACCAAGTCCAGTTTATCAAATTTTCTTTCATGGATCTTGCCTTTGGTGGTAGATCTGAAAAGTCATCACCATACATAGGGTTGTATAGGTTTTTCTCCCATGTCATCTTCTAAGAGTTTTATAGTTTTGTGTTTTATATTTAGGTCTGGAATTTATTTTGAATTAGTTTTGGGGGAGGGTTTCAGATCTGTGTAGGTTCTCTGTCTCTTTCCCTCCTTCTCTCTCTTCCTTCCTTTCTTCTTTTCCTTTCTTTTTTTTTTTTTTTTTTTTTTTTTTTTTTTTGCATATGGATGTCTGGTTGTTTCAGCACTGTTTGGTGAAAAGATTGTTGCCTTTGTCAAAGATCCATTGACTATAATCATGCAGGTCTATTTCTGGAGTCTCTGCTGTTCCATTGATCTGTTTGCCTCTTCTCTCACTAATACCACACCATCTTAGTTGCTTTAGCTTTATACCAAGTCTTGAAGTAGGGTAATGCCAGTCTCTTGACTTTGTTCTTCTCCTGCCATATTGAGTTATTTATTCTGGATCTTTTGCTTCTCCATATAACTTTGGAATCAATTTTTAAATATAAACAAAGGAACTTAAGGGGATTTTGATTGGGATTGCATTGAATCTCAGTCAAACTGGGAAGGACTGACATCTTGAACATGAGCTATCTTTATTTAGTTCTTCTTTGATTTCATTCATCAGAGCTTTGCAGGTTTCTTCATATAGATCTTGTGCATACTTTTTAAAATTCATACCTAAGTATTTCAGTTTTTGACTGCCAATGTAAATGATAATGGATTAGTATTTAGCAATGCAGTATTTTGGTTTTTTGGTTTCTGGCTTTTGGGGTGTGTGTGTGTGTGTGTGTGTGTGTGTGTGTGTTTGAGGGCAGGCCTAGCTAGAAGAACAGAATGCTCTGGCATATTATGAAATCGTCCCCCCCCCCCACCCTTTTATCCCCTTGCCGGAAGCCTAAGGGGACATCTGTCAGCTTTTGCTCTTAGGACCTGGTAAAGCTCCTGGAAGTAAAAGTCACAGAACTGTGCCCACCCACACCCAATGTGACTGGGTCCCCCTGGATTTTTTAACTCTCAGAATTGTCCACATTGCGCATCAAACAACTTGTCAATTATAGTCTGGTTTTTCTATCTCAGCACTTATTCCCAGAGGATTTCTGTCCATGGATTTTTGTCCATGGATTTCTGTCCATGTCCACTGTGGTTATGTTGTAATTCTCTGTGTGTTTCTGGGTCTTCTCAGGTTTGGGGGCATCAGTTTGCCCTGTGACCTCAGTTCTCTGGTGGATCTATGAAGAGTCATTGATTCTTCAGTTTGTTAAGCTCTTGTTGTTAGGATGGAGTGGTGACTTCTTATATGCTGGGCTAGAAATCTTCCTCTCCTCCTAATATCATTTGATTTATGAAGTTAGAAGAATGGACAACCAAGAGAAAATATATTAGGAAATTACATATTCCAGTAAGTAAAGGAAATAGCCTGTCTCAGGGCTTACTAGGTTACAGACCAGTAAGGTGTTCAGGTGAGGACAGTTATTTAAAGATTTAATATACTTTGTATCGTTGCTCCAAGGAAATGGTGTGTCTAGATTATGTTTGTGCATGGCATCTATTTAAGGGTTGAATGATGAACAGAGGGACAGAATAAAGGAGTAGAAATGCCCTGTAAACTGTAAGATGTTAATAAACATAAGGTGAATCTTTTCAAATGCTTTCATCAAAACTATTGCAGAGGAACACAAATACTGGGAGTATTGAGACTATAACCAAGAATCATACCCCTCCCTGGTACATAAAATTTTTTTAGTCTCCAGATTTATCTTAAAAATAAGTTTAAATAATGCATAACCAACCTAACATTGTTCTACTATGAAATACAATTTTATAATTCCCGAGTAGAGCGGATGCCCCCCAAAGGTGCATTCTATTTATTCTGTGGCCTCCGGGAATCTCTAGCCAGCTGGCAAGTACTGTGGAGGTCTGTGGTTTCTCATTTAAAAAGCATAGGGGAAGATATCACTGTTATAAATTCATATCACAGAACAATGGGATCAAATTACCAAAAAAAAAATGGCATTCGCTAAAAAGGATGAATATTTATCACACTGCCAAAGAAAGATGCCACATGGCTATTTTATAAAATAACATTATATGTAATATATAGAATTGGCCAAAGTTGACAAAAATTGACAAAAGCCTTCTTTAAAGTCTGCCTAAGGTGAGCAGTATTTCTTAACATGTTTTAGTCCTTAGATTCTTTTGAGAATGTGATGAAAACGAGAAGCCCTCTCAGGAGGAAAAACGGATATAAGTATAAGTAGATACACTCGATTTTTTTCACTTTGTTTTCACGAATGCTCTGTTGGTCTGCACTCCAGGCTGAGGACTCCTACTATGTAGATGTAAGATGGATTTATTGTAACGACCGTTGACATCAGACATTCTCAAATGAAAGTGTGATGCATGGCCCTCCTTTCTCCTCCTCTTCTTTGTGCTCAGAGGGGATAAGCGTGTTGGTGTCTAAACAGGGTGGGTTATTTTTTCTTAATATAAGCAGGTACAAAAGGTTATGCAGTGAAAATTTTCTCTGTCTCCGAGGTTACAGCTCTCGATTTCTTTTGCAGCAGCCAAGAGATAACACTCTGCATACATAGATATATGTGTTTATATATATATATATATATATATATATATATATATATATATATATAATACACACAGGTCTATGCTAAAAATACAAAAGTACTTCCACATTCTGCAGACCGTTCTGTGCCTGCCTTTTTTCTCCCAGTAACAGTCTATCAATGTTACATGTACTCAATGATTTTTAATATTGCAGAGTATTCTGTTTATGTCCCATTGTTTATTTATCCCGTCTTGTCCTGATACGCATTTAGGTTGCCTGTGATCCTCTGCCACTAAAACCAATAAGGCAATAAACATCGTCATACATATGTCTTTGTGCACATGGGAGTTCCTCTCTTTGAAATGTAATGAAAGAGCTGGAGCCACTGTAGAATGACTGGCACTTGTTCACAGGCTCGCTATGTTCAGCGTGGCACTTTTAGTCATAAGAATGCTGTGGGGAAATTAATTCATTATATTCATGCCACCTCAGGGTACCAATCATCCGTTCTATTCTTGCTTCTATGTCTCTCATTGTAGCGTGGTTCTGTAAGGGAACGGAAATGAGGCTGAACCTTAATTATGTTTCGGCATCCAGTTTGCCTGAATTATAGAAGGACAGAAATGTTTTCGAGGCTCTGTTCTACCCTGACTGCACATCCTTCCCATAGCAGCGGTCCAGCGTGTTCCTGGGCTCGGGCTGTTGTCTGCAGTAGCGTTTGGCGCTGGCTCACACTGAGAGTCTCTGCGGGGGTAGAGTGAATGGAGTGGGGTCTCTCTGGGTTCCTGGTACATGGGTTTTCTCATTGTGAAAAGAAAATTAAAAAATTAAAAGAACAAAAAGGCATAACTGTCAGGCTTTTCTGCTTGACTGGGTCAAGGTGATGGAGCCATACATCCAGGCCAACAAATTGCTACATGATAAGGGATTTTTTCCTCTTCTGGAAGGAGCAAGCTTTCAAGACACTTTCAGGCTTAAGCCGTAAGTTATTTCAGTATCCAGGCCCCTTTGTTACTCATGTAGGCTTTCTTGACAACTTTGCCCATGGTAAATTAAAATTAATTTTCATTTTAATTGAAATCAGTTTCTTTTCTTTGGATATGGTTCTTCTTTTAAATCTTATTCGGTTTCCAGCTTCCTTAACTTGCACATCAGCACTGGTTTCTTATTGACCTGCTGCCCAGTAAGCCCCTATTGGTACTTGTAGACTACAGACTCTTCTGGAAACTTCTGATCCACTCCAATCCTAGATGTGTCACAAAGTCCAACTGGTCTCTCTTCTTTGGGTGAGCTTTATTCTTGTACTGACTTTCATACTGTTCTGTATATTCACAGCTATTGGGGGTGGTGTCAGGACAGAAGTCAGAACTGTAAGATAAGAAGCAGGATGCAGATGGGATGACACGGGGTATATGGGTTAGTGTAGAGCAGGAGTCAGCTAAGGCAGTCAGAATAGAGTCAGGGAAAGCAGTGGGTCGGATTCAGTTAGATGACTTACTAAGAACACCCCAAAATCAAGTTCAGTCAAGGTGAGAAAGCTAAAAGCCAAGCAAATTAACTTAGACCAAGAGAGCTTTAGATGTTGAAGAAGGAAAGAAATGGATGAGAATGGATAGGATCAATAGCAATAGACGACCTTATTACCTTACAACACCTTCAGTAAATATTGGAGACATGCCTATGATGTGTCGGAAATTCCACTAGGCATTAAAGATACAATCATAGAACAAAAAAAAACCTCAAAAAATATCTGTTGTCATGAAGCTTATCTGAAAACCAGGTATCTATATAATTCAAGGAAAAGTAGAATCAAATGTCCTTGCATGAATAACATGAGACCAGTATACAGAAATAAGTCATAATACTTTCATCATATGGGACAATATTTTTTTTCAACTATCTTTGATAGAAAATAATTCTGTAGGCTTTTTTCCAAAAGTTCTGTGTTCAAATACATTTTATAAGTGGTAGCAAAAGTTAAACAGATTTTTTAAAACTCTGGAATTCTTGGTACCTTTAGTAGGCTTAAGTATTGTGTGAATTTACAAAAGAACTATATAGTTTGAGTATTCTCCGTGTTTAAAAGTTCAAGTAATCCTTTTCTAATTGAGTATTTTCTGGAATTATTATTTTATAAAATTGTTTTTCACCAACATTGATGTTGGAAATGGATAAGGTAAACACTATATATATATATAGTGTTTACCATATATATATATATATATATATATATATATAAAATTTTATTTTATTTTGTGTGCCTTATGCCTATGATGACTCCAGCGGCTCCCCTGATCTCTCACTGCTGGTACTTCTTGTGATGACATCAATGTTGTGTGGGGACAACCTCACCTGCTTAACTTCCTTCCCTGCATTAGTCTAGAGAGCCACTGGTCCACATGAAGAGGTCTGTGAATTCTTTTCTGCAGTATATGGAGAAGCCAGTGTTAGAAGCTAGTAGAAAAAATGGCAGGTGCCTCCCTTCTAGCAGGAGTGGCTGATGACTTTATACATGAAGGAAGGGTTGCCATCTGTACAAAAAATCAGCTGTCACCCCAAATGGGAAAATGTGTGAAGTGGGTATCTCAGATTGCCATTCTGTTTTGACAGGTGGAGTAGTGGCATTTTTTTTTTCTAAATCTGCATTATAAGACATTCTTTCTAATGTAAGCCAATCCCATCTCGTTGCTTCCAAGTAATATCCATTTCATACATAACTAATATGGATCCCCAACTTAGAGTCTTTAATTTTGAGGAAATCTCATAATTTCCCATGGTTATCCACTGCATTTCTATTTTCTTTATTATATAATTTTTAAGATTTTATTTATTTATTTGAGAGAGAGACAGTGAGAGAGAGCATGAGTGAGGAGAAGGTCAGAGAGAGAAGCAGACTCCCCATGGAGCTGGGAGCCCAATGCGGGACTCGATCTCAGGACCCCGGGATCATGACCTGAGCTGAAGGCAGTCCAACCAACTGAGCCACCCAGGCATCCCTCTATTTTCTTTAGAATACTCTGCTATATGGGGTAAAAATGTGTATCCATAAATGAAAAATTAGTTGCATTTGTTAGGTTAATGAGAAAAAGAGCAACAACAACATGTTCAGAGAATTGTACTGTTTTCTCCTTTATTAAAAAAAGTTGTTTTATAGCTGTTAGTGAAGTTGCCCATCTTTTTTACTGTTTTCCTAATTCAAAAGAATAACTCTTCCACCTAATGACCCTAATATTTAATAGAATCTAGAGTTCTTGATCTAGATATTTAAAACAACAGAGAAGTCCTCCAGTAAAATACCCACAGCCCTGAAAAATAACTTTATAAATTGTGTCTCATATGAAGGGGAAAAAGGGAGGGTGCCCCTATTGCTAGTTTCATTGAAACATAAATGTTTTTGGAAACAATGAAGAAGTAAGAATGCTATTCTTTAGAATACAAGATGACAGGTTCAATAGCTCCATTAAATCGGTGCATTTCCCAATCTAGTACGTTTTGAGGGAACATGGTTAACCTCGTTGTTCAATAGATTGAGAGCAAAATAAGGTGGTGATTAGCTCTAGTATCTGTGTAATTCATCTGGGTGTTTTGACAATTTGTATCCAGTCTGGCACTAATTAATATACGATTCACAGGGAATGGACGTTCAGTGGCTCAATGTCCTAATTGTCACAAAAATTTTCTGCTTATCATGACAAGAAACAGAAACATGAGCAAATCACTTGTCTGAGATGATAAGCATCAATGCGAATTAAAGGGTAAAGATCAAAATGTGTGTGTAGGGAGTTAACTGGAATAGACAGCATTCGGCCTCAATACCCTTTCCTTCTTCTAAGAGGTGGTTGGGAGACAGGCAAAGGGAGACTGCGCAGGCATAAGTGACTGAAGATAACTGACATATGTTTTGGAATTCAGCACAACAGGGTGGACAACTTCTCACCCTTGCCCTCAGATGGGTTCCAGGGGCTCCAACCTCCGATCTAGCACCGTGTATTAGAATAGTTCCGTGACCTTAGGCACATCTCAGAAACATCTACAAATATATATTTGCGGGTAGGATAAAATGAGATATTGTATAAAACACATTAGGCATAGTGATATAGTGATTTACCAAATAGCAAATGCTTAATAAAAAATGCTTTTCCTTTCCATCCTCCACAGCACGTTTGTATTTAACACACATGCCCGTTCTGTCTATATCTCTAATTTTCTTCTTGGTTGTTAGAATTTTACTTTTGTATGACCCAGATTCAACTGTGATTTCATGTGCTATGAACTCTTGTATATATATGCAGTTTTATAACATACATATATAGGGTTAATGTTATTTAAAATGCATAGCAACATCAATCTTTTGCTTTATACATACAGGAGCACTCTTTCAGAGTAGAGCTTTGTAGAAATGAAAGGACAACAGGCATCATGTTTAATGATTGAAAAATGTAGATAAGAAAACGGAGACGTTTTAGAAACACTTAAAACCAGCTAATTTATGATCTCATGCCTCTCTCTCTCTCTCTCTTTTATCATAGTGACTCCTTTCTGCTGTTGGTCTTTTAGCTATAATGAGCGCTATTATTGCTTCTCTGTTTGCTAGTTCTATTCCCTTTCCCCACAGACGTGTTTAAGCCTGACCTTGCCTCAAGAGTACAGGATAGGTTAAAGCACCACTGTCCCCAGGTTTCAAAATGTCACCATTAGTGCATAAATGTTTGCAGTTAAAAAAAAAAACAATTTAAAACACTTTTATATTTATTTCTCGTGTTTTTGATGAGAACCTCTTTTCATACAAATATGATTGCCATTATTTCCTTCAACACAGGACACAGAAGCCTAGACCGAGTAAGTAAATTCCTTTGTCCACCAAGCAGCAAGCAGAAGGTGGAAGCCAAGCCCCCTGATTCACAGTTGTTGCTTTCACCACTCCATTTTTCCTTGTAATATCCAAAGTCCAACTGAGAATTCTAATGGAATTCCAGCCGGAAGATACTGGAGTCGGAGAGCATGCTGAAATTCCTACACGTGTGTTCCTTGGTTTCTACTGACTTTAAACGTATACAGTGGAGTTGGTTGACAGATCAATTAAAATATAATTAGATTTTCTCCCTAGCAAAATCCCATATTTGAGACTAGTTTATTGAGAATAACCAATCAGTAATCCTCTTTGTCATTCCCATCAGCAGACTACTTTAAGGGGAAGTCCATTTTTTGTGATAGCGTACGCAGAGATTCTTGTAACTGACAGGATGCACACTTGGCTTTGATATGATATGGCACTGAAGACTTCTATTTACTCATTATATTTTAGGAATAAAAGGAGAATTATGATCTAATTGTAATCTCATTTCACAGAGAGAACTTGATGCAGAAAGTGAATTGATTTCCCCTAAAAAAGCCAAAGCTAATGGTAGTTTTCTTATTAGAATCTAGTTTGACTCTTTTGACCCTGTTGAATGTTCTTTTATCTTTTCACTCTATCTCAGTGTCAGTGTAACCTACTGTTTCTTTTAAACCTATGTAATACTATATAGCTCCTCAGAACTTCTAAGTTTTAATGTGATACTCTCATGAAGTCCTAAATTCCCATGAAGTGTACTACATTTCTGAGCACCTGTAATCATTGAAAAATTGTTAATATCTGAACTAGGCTTTAAGGGCAGTCATATGCTTGTATTATAATTTTTCAGTTTTATTGGGTTATACTTAAAATACAGAGTTTTCCCAGAGTCAATGTACAAATTTTGATGAGGTTGCCCATATTTAATTTGGGGGAGTTATACATCCATAGACCTGGCACACTATCACCATAATTAAGGAAATAAACATATTTATCACCTCCCAAAGACTTTCATGTCCAATGTGTGTGTATGTGTGTGACAAGAATCCATGCCATGAGATCTACTACCTTCTTAAAAAGTTTTTATTTATTAATTTTTTAAAAAGATTATTTACTTATTTATTTGACAGAGATCACAAGTAGGCAGAGCAGCAGGCGGAGAGGGAGGGGGAAGCAGGCTCCCCGCTGAGCAGAGAGCCCCACTCGGGGCTGGATCCCAGGACCCTGGGATCATGACCTGAGCTGAAGGCAGAGGCCCTAACCCACTGAGCCACCCAGGCGCCCCTTAACAAGTTTTTAACTGTCCAACTAACATCTCCTTTAGAAAGATGGACCTGAAAGGGCCGAGTCTCTAGTTAACAATACTGTATGGTATACTTAAACATTGCTAAAGTGGTAGGTCATATGTTAAGTGTCCTCATATATAAATAAATAAATAAATGGCAGGAGGGAACTTTTCGTGGTGATGGATATATTTCTGTCATAGTTTAAGGTTATGATTTCACAGATGTATACTTACCTTCATGCTCAGTAGTTTTACATATTAAATATGTACAGCTTTTCTGTGGCCGTCATAGCTCAACAAAGTGTTTTTTAAGAATAATATATGAGATTTAAATGTGTATATATATATATTTTTCTGACCATAAGAACCAGTGAATCAAAATTTTAAGACATAATGTCAAAAAGTAAGTACCAACAAATAAACAAAACACCTCAGGCTGTTCTGTTATACTACACAGATTTTCTCACTAAGGCCGGGGGGAGGGGGTTTGGGAGAATGGGGTGGGATTATGGACATTGGGGAGGGTATGTGATTTGGTGAGTGCTGTGAAGTGTGTAAACCTGGTGATTCACAGACCTGT
>NC_081560.1:169359365-169423734 GCF_022355385.1 Mustela nigripes | reverse complement strand
GGAGAGGATTCCCCTTGGAGTTACTGACTAACACGACACCAGAGAATGCCGGGATGAGTCTTACTCTTATGTCTGAGGGGCTGGGGCCCCTGTCGCAGACAGTGGGCTTTACTGGGTCTGTTCTTACCCTTCCCTGTCTTCCCTTGCCTTCCTGCCTGTTCTCTGAGATGAGTCCACGGAGCTAAGAGGATAAGACTGCCCATGGTGAATGCATGTATGCTCCATGTACCTGGAATCCAGAAATTTCTGAATTTAGCTTGTCTCTGGCCTGTTTCAGGGCTTGTGAGGACCTGTTTTGAAGTCCATTTTCTTGGGGGCGCAGTGCCCAATTAGTGGGCATGACAGCAGTCCCTAGTGCTTGTGGGGATGGTTCCTGGACGTGTAGATGGGTCTCTGTCCATGCCGGTCATGTGAAGGTTGGAAGAGGAATGTGAGAATTATTCATTTATAGCCTGTCTCTGTCTCTCTTTCTCTCTCTCTCTCTCTCTCTCTCTTTTTTTTTCCCCCAACACTCCCCAAATGTCTAGAGCAGTCTATTTGGGAATTATCTGATATCATATAGTATGTTTACAAAGACTTAGAGTTTCTCCGATACCTTGTTTTTCTTTTAATGATACATTTAAAGTGTAATGAGAAACCTGTATGTTGATAATGGAAAAATGTGAACTAGGTGAAGTTTTTGGTGCTACCCAAACTCAAAGTGCCAGATTGCCTTCCACAGCCAGGATGGGCAGCTCGAATCCTTCCCTTCTTGGATAGTGCCCTAGGGTTAAAGAAACAAGTACAGTCATTAGTAATTTTTGCCGTGTATGGCAAGTGCCTGCTCTTTCAGAAGCTACACAGTCCATATTATCAGTAACTTATGGCCCTGTGCATCAAACCTTCCTTGCTTACGGTGTATCACTGTGCAGGGATCACGTTCCCTTCTTTGGCATTTTATGATTCACCAAAAAGTCTTATGAGATAGCTGTAACAGTGAAATGTTACACTTCACAAAGGAGGATGCTCCTTTGCATGCCGGCGCATTTTTCTTATCCAAATCTACATGTCTAATAATTGGTAAGACCAAGCCTAACAGCCAGGGAGCACAATTCAACACATAACAGATCCTGTTTTACTTAAATTCTATATACGTGGTACTGTGGGAGAGGTTATTAGGGATGGAGGGACTGGAGGAGAGAGCATGTTAGATTTCTGGTTATGATTACAATTTGGAAGCAGAAGGATTCTTGAGCTTAGGATATTAATAGGGAACATTTTTTCATTTATAAGAGGAGTCACCTAAAGAATAAAAATTAGGGATGTCTGGGTGACTTAGTCAGTTAAACGTCTGCCTTCTGCTTGGGTCATGATCCTGGGGAGCTGGAATCGAGTTCCATACTGGGCTCTTTGCTTAGTGGGGAGCCTGCTTCTCGCTCTGCCCGCCACTCACCCTGCTTGTGCTCTCTCTGTCTGACAAATAAATACATAAAATCTTTAAAAAAAGAAAAATTAAAGAGTAATTTTACGTCTGCTTTTAAAAGGCAGAAAAGGGGAAGATTTGGAAAGGTACAAAAGGACAATGCAAGTTGAAAATACCAAATAAGATTCAGACATAAATCCATATATATATCAGTAATTATAAATAGGCTCAACTCATCAGTCAAATGATAGGCTGCTAAGTGAATAAAAATCAAGATATGCTAATGTTGTTGTGCAAAATTTTACTTAAACAATTATTTTTTTTTTATTTACTTGAAAATAATCTATAAGCCAAAGAAATCCAGGCTAGGAATTCTAAGAGCTAACCAAAGGTAATATAAGAGTAGATGAAAGAGAGAAGGCATCAAAAAGCTAAAAATGATTAATGTGTATGTATTGAATAATACTTTAAAATTCATAATTTATCGTTGACAGAACTGTATGAGAAAATATAAATGAACCGTTATAGTTCAATAATTTAAAATACGCTCTTCTAAAATAGTAGATCAAGGAAACACAAAAAAGCAGATACACAGATTTGAAAGTAATGTGTTAGTAAAACTTTATAGTGAACAATACATTCCTTTATTAATTGCTTTCTTTTTAAAAATTTTAAAAGACTTTATTTATTATTAAAATTTTTTATTTATTATTTGAGAGAAAGAGAGAGAGTGAGTGAGCATGAGCAGGGGGAGGGCAAAGGGGGAGAGACTCCCTGCTGAGCACAGAGCCTTCTTGGGCTAAATCCCAGGACACTGGGATCATGACCTGAGCTGAAGGCAGATATTTAACCAACTGAGCCACCCAGGTGCCCTGTTCCTTCATTAATTTCTTCTTTCTTTCTATTTATTTGTATATTCCTCTGTTCTTAAATAATTATATGTATTATAGATTTTAAAAATAAGATAATACATTTATCAATTTACATATCAATAAGATAGAAATCTAGATGAATGTAATCCATTTCATGAAACATAAAATACCCAAACTGACTAAATATAGACTAAAAATGTGAATCACATAATAGAAACAACAAAAATTTTAATTAGTAATGAAACTTGATTCCATTTTTATCAGAAAGCCCAAATCTGGTTTAAAGGTGAATTAAGCTACACTTTCAAGAAACAAATAATCCCAATTTAATAACAGGTTATGAAAAGTAAAATAAAGATGGAAGTAATTTAATTTTTCATGAAATTAATAATAATCATGATACTCAAATATAAGAAAAATCATAGGTCAATTTCACTTTTTAAATATAAATATAAAAATTCTAAATTAAGTTAATTAAAGAAATACTATGTTAAAATAATACAGCAGGAACCAATAAGTTTATTCCAGAAATGTAATGGTGTTTTAACAGTAGAAAAATAAAACTGTAGTTAATAATGAACTATAGGTGAGAAAAACACACCAAACATGTAGAAATCTCATACTCTGCAGAAATATGGTCATGTTCTATATGACTCTATGACAAAAAAGACAATTTTGAACAAAAGATAATTTAACTCCAGAAATGACAAAATTATAAAGTTGTCAAATATTAATGTACTGCTGAGACTATTATAACCTCTTGTGAATTTCTGGTGGGTGATTAAACTGCCTAGTCATTGTGAAGAAGAGACTGGTGAGATAGATAGATAGATATAATATGTAGTTTTATATATACATACGTAATTATATATATTTTTTAAAACTAAAAAATATATAATATATAATATTTTATATATTATATATATAATTTCATTAAGACCAAGAACTTTTATTCGCAAGTTTATATCCAAAGTAAACCTGTGTAAATTCATCAAAAGACATATACACAATTTTTTATAACAACTTTTTTTTCTTTAGATGGTGGCTGTGAATCGTTGGAAGCAACCTACATGCCCATTCCCAGGGGAATGATTAAATAAAATATGGTATATGCATAAAATAAAATATGAAGCAGAGTCAGAAGCAAAGAGGCAGATTTATTGCAGTTAGGCTACATCTCACAAACATGTTAATAAGAAAAGAAAGCAAGAATAAGATTTATAGCACCATTTATGCAAATTAAAAATGCACGTTAACACCATATATTTTTCAAGGATACACATATATCTAAATAGGTACACAGGAGGGAAATTGAAAAGATATATATTAAAAACACTAGTGTGAATACTTTTAAAAAGGAGGGGAAGAGCAGTAGGGATGAGAAATGAGGAGAAAATAATGCAATGAAATAGAAGAGAGACATTGCCAGGGTTAGTGGTGAGTGGTGAGTAATTTAATTTAATTTAATTCTGTGCATCTAAGGTGAAGCTAAAATTAAAAGATAGTAAAATTGACTACGTGGTATATGTGCAAAAAAATGTATTTTTATGTGTTCCTTGCAAAGCTTTCTAAATAGCAAGTTCTCCAAGTACTTTGGAATGGGATTCAATTATGTACTATTTTTCCCATGAATGCATCTGTAACATAAATTATTTTCACCTGTCATGCTCTGAAAAGTAGTTACTTTGCAGGGAATCGTAACTTTTCTGTTTTTCCTTGGCTGGGTGAAACGGGATTGAAAAGTTTGCATATTTCCTTTGTTCAGGCAGTAAGGATAAAAGAAAGTCTGTGGTTTTTCCATGGCCTTAGAGTTGACAGGCTGACTCCTTGAATCTGAATCAGATTCTTCAAGGGTCAGGCTGACAAAGTGAGTGAGTCTATGATTTTTTTTTTCCTGACGTTGAAATGGCTTGGATGAGGACCCAGTTGTAATGTGGCCCCATATATATTTACCTAAATGTACAAACAAGCAAAAAAAAAAAAAAAAAAAAAATCAAATAATAAAGACAACTGCTTTTTTAAGAGCAAGTATTAATTCATTTTACTGGAAAAAGAAACTGAGTCACAGGAAGATTTAGTGACATTGTTATTCCAAATCACACCATGAATCAGACCAAAGTCAAATTGGAACGAAACATTTTCAGACCCCTAGCAAGTGCAACTTCTACTACCATGCTGCCTCTATATACACAGGATTCAAGGTACAGTAACAAAGTGTATCATCAGTATTTAAGATTCTTCCTATGAAACATTCCATACAGTTTTGTGGTTTATGGGAAGATGCAAAGTAGCAATTTTTGTTTGCAGTAGAGACATTTTAAATGACTGAAGTTTTAATTAACCGCTAATTTTTTTTCTTCCCACCGTGTGCACAGTAAACTTTATCTGTTTGCTGTCTGAAGCTCTGTGTTTGCAAATTAGGAGCTCCTGCTTCTTTCCATTTTAATTAAAACCTGCGAGCTTGACATAATCAACTTCCTTCCTTTTTTGGTTGTTTAATGAACATTAATGAAACAAAATTAAAGTGCTATTTAACATTCATCCAATTTATTAATTGTTAGGCAGGATAACTTTGTTTTCAGGGACAGGAGTTGAACTTGAATAATTTAGAGAAATTAACTTTCTCAGTAGCATTTAATAAAACCATGGCAGGGCATGTGGCCTACAAAGTCAGGTCAAGGCGATATTGATGTTATTGTTTATACTGAGAAGGCATCTCGAAATCAGAGAGACCATCAGAAATTAATCAACAATTGTTTCCACTTGATTAAAATTCTGGCATTTCGGGTGAGGACAAGGTGCCATTTTCTCATGATCGTGCTATTGTGTCTTTCATCCACATATTTTCTCTATTAGTGCATGTGCCCACTTCCTAGTTTTCTCCTTCTGTGCTTTCTTTGGTTACATATTAAATATTTTATCTATACCGGGTCCTACCAGATATTTTATACATTTCTGTGTATATGTTTATGGTGCTCAGAAGTTAATGTTTAAAGGTCTGTAAGAAGCAATATAATAGAGTGTTATATGGTAAGCGTTCAAGCTTCGACAACAAGAAAAACTTTACTTTGAATCCTAGATCTGCCCCTTACCAGCCGTGTGATCTGGGGCAAGTTATCTTCTTTGATCCTCAAATTTGTCTCATCCGTATCTGCCTTATGGAATTTATCATTCGATTCGAAGATATTTTTTGTGCCAGGTGTTGTATGAGGCCTAGGTTCGTAAGAATGAACCCAGTGAACGTGTTTGTGCTCTCATGGAATTTGCCACCCAGAAGGGGAGAGAGACCTAAAGCATTAAATCACATATAATGATTTAAGTTTTTACCAGGTTTAGTGAATGGCTCAGATGTCTGGAAATCATGATGGTCTTTCCGAAGGAAAAATAAAATATTAAACTAGAACTTGAAAGTGAGTAGAAGGTAGTTGGCCACGAGAAAAGAAGAAGGTAGGGCTTCCAGGGAAAAGAAACAGCATTGATTGCCGAAACTGGGAGAGGAAAGGAGCTTGTTTTTCATGACCGTCTGAGGAGGGCTAGAGCAGAGACAGAAAGGGGGGAGTTGACAGTCTCTGGGCACAAGGTAGATCCTAGCGAACCTTGGATGCCAGATTGAATGTTATACTCTGTGCAGGTGTGACAAGAGCCACTGAAGGGTTTTAAACAGTAGAAGAAAAAAGAGCATATTAATTTTCTACTGCTGCTCTAACAAATCGCCACAAGCTTAGTGGCTTGAAATAACACAAATATATATTTTTAAATTTTATTTAAAGATTTTATTTATTTAGTTGACAGACAAGAGACCACAGGTAGGCAGAGAGGCAGGCAGAGAGAGAGGAGGAAGCAGACTCCCCGCTGAGCAGAGAGCCTGATGCCGGGCTTGATCCCAGGACCCTGAGATCATGACCTGAGCCGAAGGCAGAGGCTTAATCCACTGGGCCACCCAGGCACCCACAAATATTTTATTTTATACTTCTCTATGCCGAAAATACAACCTAGGTCTCACGGGTCAAAATCAAGTGTTGACAGGACAGTCTTTCCTGCTGCAGGCTCTAGAGAAGAATCTGTTTCCTTGCCTTTTTGAGCTTCGAGGCTGCCCACATTCATCGCCTGGCATCGGGAGGAGGCCGATCAAAGGTGTGATCCCCGAAAATGTCCTGCAAGGAAACTGAGGGATATAAATTCACTTCCTCTTGTTTGTTTAAGTTTCTATTTAAATTCCAGTTAGTTAACATATAGTGTAATATTGATTTCAGTAGAATTTAGTGATTCATCACTTACGTGTAACACCCAGTGCTCATCACAAGTGCCCTCCTTCATACCCAACACCCGTTTAGCCCATTCTCCTGCCCACCTCCCCTCCAGCAGCCCTCAGTTCGTTCTCTAGAGTTAAGAGTCTCTTACGGTTTGCCTCCCTCTCTCTCTTTTTCCCCTTCCCCTATGTTCATCTGTTTTGTTTCTTAAATTCCACATATGAGTGAAATCATATGGTATCTGTCTTTCTCTGACTGACTTCACAAAGCATAATGCACTTTTAGCTCCATCCATCCATGTCATTTCAAATGGCAATATTTCATTCTTTTTGATGACTGAGTAATTTTTCATCATATACATATATATATATAGATATATATATATATATATATCTATATATATATATCACATTTTCTTTATTCATTCATCAGTTGATAGGCATTTCGGCTCTTTCCGTCATTTGGCCATTTTTGATAATGCTGCTATCAACATTGGGGTGTATGTGCCCCTTCAAGTCTGTATTGTTGTATCCTTTGGGTAGATCCCTTCTGGTATAATTGCTGGATCATAGGACAGTTCTAGTGTCAGTTTTTTTAAGGAAACTCCATAAAATTTTCAAGAGTAGCTGTACCAGTTTGCTTTCCTATCAATAGTGTAAAAAGGTTCCCATTTCTCTACATCCTCACCAATATCTTTTGTTTCCTGTGTTGTTAATTTTAGCTATTCTGACAGGTGTGAGGTGGTATCTCATTGTAGTTTTGATTCATATTTCTCTGATGATAAGTGATGTTGAGCATCTTTTCATGGGTCTGCTAGCCATCTGTATATGTCTTCTTTTGAAAAAATGTCTATTCATGTCTTTGCCCATTTCAAAATTGAATTATTTGTTTTTTGGGTGTTGGGTTTTATAAGTTCTTCATGGATTTTGGATAATAATCCCTTATCAGATATGTCGTTTGCAAATATCTTTCCCTCATTCTGTAGGCTGCCTTTTAGTTTTATTGATTACTTCCTTCACTGTGCAGAGGCTTTTTATGTTGATGAAGTCCCACTAGTTTGTGTTTGCTTTTGTTTCCCTTGCCTCTAGCAATGTGTCTTGTAAGAAGTTCCTATGGCCAAGATCAAAGAGGTTGCATTTTATGTATGTTCCATCTAGGATTTTGGTGGTTTGCTATCTCACATTTATACTTCTTCAAGTGTGATTGTGATCCAGTATGTGATCTATTGTGGAGAATGTTTGATGTGCACTTAAAAAGAGTGTATATTCTGCCTGCTACCTTAGGATGAAATGTTCTGAATGTATCTGTTAAGTCCATCTGGTCCAGTATGTCATTCAGAGCCATTTCCTTGTTAATTTTCTGCTTAGATGATCTATCTGTCCATTGCTGAGAGTGGGGTGTTAAAGTCCCCTATTATTATACTATTATCAATGAATTTCTTTGTGTTTGTTAGTAGGTGATTTGTAGATTTGGATTTTTTTTTTGTTGGCTAGACCCCTTTATGATGATATAGTGACCTCCTTCATCTTTGGTTTAAAATCTAATTTGTCTTTTATAAGTAATGCTACTCCAGCTTTCTTTTGATGTCCATTAGTCTGGTAGATGGTTCTCCATCCCCTTACTTTCTATAGGTGTCTTTAGTTTTAAGCTAAGTCTCTTGTAGGCAGCATATAGATAGATCTTGGTTTTTTTTTGTTTGTTTGTTTGTTTTCTTTTCTTTTCTTTTTATTTTCTTTCTTTGCCCATTCTGATACCCTGTGTCTTTTGATTAGCGCCTTTAGTCCATTTACATTCAGAGTGATTATTGATAGATATGAATTCAGTGCCATTTTATTACCTGTTAAGCCATTGTTTCTAGATTTTCTCTGTTCCTTTCATTTTTGATCTTTCTCTCCCACTCAAAGAGTCTCTTTACTATTTCTTACAGAAGTTATTTTGTTGTCATGAGCTCCGTTTGTTTTAGTTTTTAGTTTTTCTGGGAAACTCTTTATCTTTCCTATTCTGAGTGACAGCCTTGCTGGATAAAGTATACTTGGCTGCATATTTTCCCCATCATGCTACCCTCTTCTGTCCTGCTACTTTTCTGTGGATAAGTCTGCTGCTAACCTTATTTTTCTTCCCTTGTAAGTTAGAGATTTATTTTCCATTGCTGGTTCTAGAATTTTTCCTTATCTCTGTATTTTGCAAATTTTACTATAATATGCATTGGTGTTGGCCTGCTTTTGTTGATTTTGATGGAAGCTCTCTGTGCCTCCTGGATTTGGATGTCTGTTTCCTTCCCTAGATAAGGGAAGTCTTCAGCTGTGATTAGCTCAAATAAACCTTCTGCCTCCATCTCCCTCTTTTTTTCTTCTTCTGGGACTCCTATGATAAAGATGTTATTATGCTTTATGGAGTTGCTGAGTCCCTTAAGTCTCATTTGTGATCAGTTATTTTTCTTTCCCTTTTCTTTTCAGGTTTATTATTTTCCATAATTTTGTCTTCTATATCACTTATTTGTTCCTCTGCTTTTTCGATCTTGTGGTCATTGCATCCAGTTGGTTTCACATCTCAGTTATAGCATTTTTTTTTTTTAATTTCAGTCTAACTAGTTTTTAGGGCTTTTATATCTGTGTTAAGGGACTCCCTGGTATCTTCTCTGTTTTTCTGAAGGCCAGCAAGTATCCTTTTGATTGTTGTTTTAAATTCTAGGTCAAGCGTGTTACTTATATCTGTTTTGATTAGCTCCCTGGGCATGGCCTTTTTTTTTTTTTTCTTCCTTTCTTTGGGGATGGATTCCTCTGTCTTGATATTTTATCTAGGTCTCTTCTTCTGTGTGTTAGGAAAGCCTGTTACATTTCCTGTTCTGAGAGTAATGACTTTAGGAAGAAGAGGTCATGTATTGTCCAGTACCTGGTGCTTTAGAAAGCATTTCTGGTGTATGCTGTGTGCACTCTGCTGCTGTGCTTTGGCTGCTCTCTTCCTCATATCAGCTCTCTGGAGAGTTTCTCCTTGTGTGTAGTAGGAAGTGTTTGGGCCTTGTCCAATGTGTGGTGAGTTTTAACTAGGTGTGCTTTAGTCTGCTTGTTAAAATAAGCCTGATCCTATATTCACTAGAACTGAAGCTTTGCAGCACTCTACGGTCAGTAGACTTGGTGCATACAGGGAGTTTGTGCTGATCTAAGAGAGGGGGCCTGCTGCTGCTCAAGCCCTCAAGAACACTTGCCCTAGTGAAAAAGCATCTGTTGAGTCCAGGGAGACAGGGCTTGGTGTAAGTGGCTTAGGCCTCCACTACGGGCACTGTGCAGCTAAACTGAAGTCTATCTTTGCTGATGGGTAAGGCCTAAAAATGGTGCCAGCCCACTTTCTTGTACCTGGAGAAAGGAGTTTGTGCTACTGTTGTCCATAAAGTTCTCAGAGAAGAAACGCTGTTGCCTCATGTCTTCCACACATTCCTCAGATCCCTGCCTTTGTCCTGACTGTGTCTTTGCCATCTGCCCACACAGCAGTGCAGTGCACCTGTGTTTTATCTCGGGCGAAATGGCTGAGTTTCAAAACTCCCAAGTTTTAGTGATCTAGCATAGCATGGAACCACCCTGATCTTCTGGAAGAGGGTTTCACCACTCCAGGGGTGGTGCAGGTTTGTCCCAGGAGGCAGCTGTACAAATGCACAGGTGACTGGAGTTTAGAATAAAGTGCAGCAAAAAGCTGGTATCGGATTAACTGCCCTCAGCAGGTATCTCTGGCCCTATGCTAGTGAATGTGGCAGCGCAATGGTGTCCACTGGCTCTTTTGTCCTCTGAGAGGCAAGGCCACCTCTCCCAAATGCACACCAAGAAGGGGAACTGTCTTTCCCAGTGCAACCCAGGGTATCTTCAGATCATGCTGTTCACTCCAGGGCTACTGCCCTCCTCCTCCACAGGAATACCACCTACCTGCTAGGCTCCACACTGGTCACTGTGCAGATATCTAAATCTTCAGTTTTTTTGAACTCTGCTGGTTATAAAAACACCATAATCAGCCCTTCTCATTTTCCAAGTCAGTAGTATTGGGGAAGTGGTTTTTTGTTTTTTTTTTTTTTTTTTCTTGTGGAATCCTTTGTATGTTGCTTGCTTGCTCTCTCTCTCTCTCTATCTCCTCTCTCTGTGAGCTTCTCTGTACTCCCTCCCCTCCACAGAACCCACAATTCTTTTCCCCCACCAAATCATGTCTCTGCACACCCTACCTTCCATGAGGTGTTGTCTTTTCTATCTCTAGTTGTGCAGTTTGTTCTCTTAGTCTTCAGGTCAACCTCTTGGATATTCATAATGATTTGATATTTATCTAGCTATGATTTGAGAGCTGAGGCAAACACAGGGTCCCCCTTACTACTCTGGCATCTTAACTCCCACATAAATTCACTTCTAAATCATTCATTAAGGGTCACTCTAGGGAGAAGTACTTTTATACATACTCTCAGTGTAAGTGGATAGTGGTGGCTGTTTAAAGAGAAGGTAAGTTGGGACAGGTACAACGCACTGTGATTTTATGTAGTACTGGGAACAAATTTTACAGTAATTAAACTTTTAAGTTTTACAGTAATGATCCTACAATCCATCCATTGTAGGATATTTCCTGATTTTAATGGGATTAAGTGTGAAAAAAATGTACATCTTACAATGAAACCAGAAAATAGTATTAAACTTTTATTAATCACTTACTCTTATTACCATAACACCATTTAAAAAACATTATTTATATATGCCAATATAGAACATGTTGTCAATTTATTCCCCATATTGTCTACTTCCTTTATTCTTGTTATTCTTCTAGCTAAATGACATATTTTTATCTGGCTTATCCATTAACATGGACATCCCAAACAAAGTACATATGGTATCCTGCCAAATTTACCAGCTTTTTAAAACTACTCTTAACCCTGGGGAAATGTTACAAATTGATCGGTGAACTTTAGGAAGACTCAACTTCTTCCTCATAGATGAAGTGAAAACATATCTGATTGTTGAAACTAGGATTCTTATGAGTGTTAAAGTGACAGCTATTAATAAACATGCTTGAATAAAAAAAACATGACATGGAAATGTCTGAAAAAAATGGAATATAGTCTTTCTGTGCTCCTAAAAGTTCTATAATTCACCACCAGCTTATTAGAATTTAGCATGCAGATTGAAACCTATTTGCCAACCCCATGTCAATATAAGCTATTGATAAAACTGGAAAGAATAAAGAGGTTATTGGGTAGATTAGAAGCAGCTGTGGCTTTAGGATCTTCTGAGGAATCCTGACTGTTTTCTCCAGTCAGCTCTCCAGTTGTCCCCATCTCCTGACTTTCTCTTTCTCTGCCTTCATTAGCTATGTGTACCTTGACTCCAGCCTTGTCACTGTGGGATCCAGAGCAGTCTATGAGGCTGCTGCTTTCACTTTTCTTGATGCACATTTCCTTCATTGTCAGTGTTGCTCTACTGACTATAGTGGTGTGGGAGTCGTCTGCAACATAGCCTAATTTTGACAGTTGGATATATGATGTGTCAGATAAACATGGAAGAGAGAAGTCAGAAGACAGTTAACGGCAAAACAGACACCATTTGCAAGACTGGTGACATGCAATGAAAAAAGACTAAAAATGTGAATATCCTTAATGTGTAAACTATCTAAATATTTCCTCGTATTTCTGACTAGAGATTTGTGAAAAATTTAAGTGAACGGTAATAAGTACTCTAAAGCAGATGCACCACGTATTGAAGTGAGGTGAGAAAAATGATCCCATTAAATAGTTTGATGTTTTGGCTATATGCTACAAATGATCCAAACAAGTGAAAAATTATGTAAAAATACAAAATATCTGATTACCTTGCATTCTCTAACTATGTAAACACATACTTTTATGTAAAAAAATTAAAAAGAATCAGTGCCATTTGTTGCTCATTTAACAAAATGTTAAATCATAAATTAGGCTGATTCCTACTATCTTTGTCTAGAATAAAAAAGCAAACTACTATTCTTTTCATAGCAGAAATCCTTTATTGGTTTTGATAAGAGAAATCCAAGCATAAATAGTTCTGTCATGAATATCAAGGCTTATATTTTAATCACATAATAGAGCCTTAAGGAGGAAGCTGGGAAGAAGAAAGAGAAGATTAGATAGAACAAAGGAAAAGATAATAAGTACTTAAAGAAACCTGTCTAGGTAGCACAAAATAAGGTTATTTACCTACCCATCTTTATATTTCCTACCAAAACAATACATAACAGTAAAAGGGGGAAATACACCCACACATGCACACAGGTATTATCTGTAGAGATCCATTGTAAAAATTTTGAAAACAAAATTCCAAATATATTAACTGCAGATACTTCTCCAGCAAAATAGTCAGTAAGTGGGAGAAAACTGCTAATCAACATTCTGAAGAGAATTAAAATATACTCAAACAAGCATTTGAGGATATGAAAACCACCTTGGATCAGAACTACAAAAACAAAAATAGAAATGGCAAAAAAAGGGAGAAATGAAAAGAGACTTGCTGGACTCAAGGAAAACCTTGAAGATGAGGCCAACCATAAAACAGACTCTTAACTATAGAGAACAAACTGAGGGTTGCTAAAGGAGAGGTAGGCAGGATGATGGCTGACTGGGTATTAAGGAGGGCACATGTGATGAGCAGTGGGTATTATATGAAAATGATGAATCATTAAATTCTACTCCTAAAACTAACATTACCCTATATGTTAATTGACTGGAATTTAAATAAAAATTTGAAACAAAAACAGAGTAGAAGAAAGACCTGAAAGAAAAAATTATCTTGGAAATAAAATTACAAAAAAATAACGGGTTATCTACAGGATAATTGACATGCAAATCTAATAAGTGGTTTTGAAGAAAGGCATAGAATAAACCAAGAGAAATCAAATGAGATAAAGAAACAACTAAAAATTGATCAAAGGAGAGATGCCTGGATGGCTCAGTTAGTTAAGTGTCCAACTCTTGGTTTGGGCTCAGGTCATGATCTCAGGATTGTGAGATCAAGCCCTGTGTTGGGCTCTATGCTCAGCAGGGAATCTGCTTGGATTTTCTCTCTTCTCCCTTTTTCCTCCCTGCACCCCACCCCATTAAAATAAGTAAATAAAATCTTTTATAAAATGGTTAAAGGAAAAGTAATAGAAATAGAAGACAGGAAAAGAAGGAATAATAATATTATTATTAGAATCTCTGAAAAAGAAAAAGAATACAATTACATGGAACTAATAAGTGAACTCATCATAGGCAATACCACATTAGTAATTATTGGAAAGAACCATTTATGAGCATTAAAACTAGTGACAGAAAGTATAATGATAAATAGGAGATGTGTAGTGTATCAAAGTGTCTCCTCACAATACATTTATTACAGTGGAAAAATTAGCAACTTTATGATGGAGAAGCCTGGTAGATGCCACCTCAGCCAAGTGATCAAGCTTAACATTACCAGTAATAAAATATATGAATATCCTGGATGCCCTGCTAGAATGCACTAATAAGCACACCAACATCACTTCTGTGTTACTCATTGAAGCTATACAACTTCAGTAATTGCGAGAAGACCCCAAACTCAGCTCAAAGATACTCTACAAAAAGTGGTCACTGTGAAAAGTGCCAAAGTCATGAAAGACAAAGATTGGGAATTGTCATGATTGGAGGAGTCTAGGGAGACTTGATGACTAGGTGCAATGTGTGAACCTGGGTGGGATTCTAGACTAGAAAAATGACATTATGAAAAAACTGAGACTTGATAAAGATTTTAAGGTAGTTAGTAATTTTATGTAAGTATTAATTTCCTGGTGTGGTTATGTTAAATTAGGAGACACTCTTTGAAGGGTATAAGGGAAATCTATACTATTTTGTATAGTACACACATTTTGACAGAAGTGATTAAAAAGAAAAAGCTAAAAAAAAAATTCCAGTGATGATAAGCACTGTTTTTGTTCTGTGATGTTGTTATGTTCTATAAGAATACTATAGCGCATGCAATAATGCTCTCTATATAATGTTATTTATATTTGTACATAAATACATATTATATGTAAAATATATAGAGAGTTGTCATATATGTATATATACAGATACATATGACTGTGTAAAATCATACCAAAACATTTTTCTCAATAAAAGATATTATTTTAAAATATATAATATAAAATAAAAAATTTTTATAAATAATAAAATAAAAAATAAAAAAAATTTATATATAATATAAAATAAAACAAAAGTTTCTCTTTTGTTTGTAAACATGAATATTAATGTCTTATACATGAAACGGATGTCTACTTATTAATTAATTCATGTTTACCAATGTTTAAAGTAACATGTTACAGTGACTTTTTCATATATTCTATTATATAGCATTACTTGAGTTCTTTAAATCATTTTTTCTGGGTTGTCACTATTAGTAGTTACTTTTGGGGTCACTTAAATAGGTTGTCCTTATTTCTCTCTGACTTATTTATGATAATGGTATATTTGAGTTGATCCATGGGGCTGCTCCCAAAAGTTTTATTCTTAGACTTGGAACTAAATTATTAGATGTTACAACAATTTCTTTCTTTAATTTCTTTTTCTTGAAATTAAATAGAAAAGTGTGGCTGAATTGTAAAGCTACTTACTATATTGTTTTTAAAATAGTCTTCAATGGGTTTGCTTATCAAAAAATATCCACTCACAATTGAAAATAATGACTAATAACCTATCTTTTTAACTTTATTTTTGTATTCTAAGATTCATTGTTTATGCATCACACCCAGTGCACCATGCAATATGTGCCCTCCTTAATAGCCACCACCAGGCTCATCCAACCCCCCATCCTCCTCCCCTCCAAAACCCTCAGGTTGTTTCTCAGAGTCCACAGCCTCTCATGGTTTGTCTCTCCCTCTGATTTCCCCCAACACCCTTCTCTTCTCCTTCTCCCAATGTCCTTCATGTTATTCCTTATGGCTCACAAGTAAGTGAAACCATATGATAATTGACTCTCTCTGCTTGACTTATTTCAATCAGCATTATCTCCTCCAGTCCCATCCATGTTGATACAAAAGTTGAATAGTCATCCTTTCTGATGGAGGCATAATATTCCATTGTATATATGGACCATATCTCCTTTATCCATTTGTCCACTGAAGGGCATCTTGGCTCTTTCCACAGTTTGGTGACTGTGGCCATTGCTGCTATGAACATTGGGGTATAGATGGCCCTTCTTTTCACTCCATCTGTATCTTTGGGGTGAATACCCAGTAGTGAAATTGCAGGGTCATAGGGTAGCTCTATTTTTAATTTCTTAAGGAATCTCCACACTGTTTTCCAAATTGGTTCCACCAACTTGTATTCCCACCAACAGTGTAAGAGGGTTTCCCTTTCTCCACATCCTCTCCAATACTTGTTGCTTACTGTCTTGTTGATTTTGGCCATTCTAACTGGTATAAGGTGGTATCTCAATGTGGTTTTGATTTGAATCTCCCTGATGGCTAATGATGATGAACATTTTTTCATGTGTCTGTTAGCCATTTGTGTGTCTTCTTTGGAGAAGTGTCTGTTCATGTCTTCTGCCCATTTTTTCATGTGACTATGTGTTTTTTAAATGTTGAGTTTGAGGAGTTCTTTATAGATCTTGAATATCAGACACTAAATGTAGTGTCATTTGCGAATATCTTCTCGCATTCTGTGGGTTGCCTCTTTGTTTTTTTACTGTTTCCCTTGCTGTGCAGAAGCTTTTGATCTTGATGAAGTCCCAGAAGTTCATTTTTGCTTTGTTTCCTTTACCTTTGGAGACATGCTGTGGCCGATGTTGAAAAGGTAACTGCCTATGTTCTCCTCTAGGATTTTGATAGATTCCTGCCTCATATCGAGGTCTTTTAGCCATTTCGAGTTTATCTTTATTACAAAACTGTGATCACCAAGACAGCCTGGTACTGGCACAAAAACAGACACATAGAACAGTGGAAAGCACAGATATGGACCCACAACTCTGTCCTCAAATAATCTTAGACAAAAGCAGGAAAAAATATACAGTGGAAGAAAGACAGTCTCTTCAATAAATGTTGCTGGGAAAATTGGACACCTATGTATAGAAGAATGAAGCCTGGCCATTCTCTTACACCATACACAAAGATTAATAACCTATCTTAAATTCATTTGTCTCCTTTTAAAATTTCTTCTGCTCTAAGAGTTTATAGTTATCAAAACTAATATTGTCTGAAATCTCTTCAATCTAATATGTATTCCCCAGACAGACCTTCAGCATCAAAAATGAATTAAGAAACCACCTTAGAATATGAGGTTGATAAGACAACTTTTTTTTTCTTTCTTTTCCTTTTTTTTAGACGGAGGGGTAACCAAGGCCTATATTATATACCCGACATTTCTTACTTTAGAGGAAAATACCAAAAATCCAACATAATTTTTAAAAACTTTTCGTGTCAGTGATTCAGAATTATGTATGTGCTTCTAAAGTCAGATTGTTACTCAAAATCATGCCTTTGTGCATTGAGTTGACTGGGCTACATAGATCCCAATCATCCTCTGATCTTTCTCCCTATTCTGAGGCTCTGATTAAATCAGAATGGCTTTAGGGGAACTTCACAGCAGCAAATAAAGTCTCCCACCTTTTGTGGAAATGAAATGATGTCTGACAATGGGTCAGAGATAAAATGAGATGAGAAAGCTCCTGTTCCCTGAAGTGGTCAGGTCTAGTGCAGGCTCCTCTGTAAGAGCTAGAGATCATTCTGTCAGCAGGATTTTATTTTCCTTGTCTCTAAGCCCATACAGCTCCCTTTGCAAATATTTTTTTTCTCATTCCCAGAGCTGGAAATCAATATTTACTTTTGTTGGAGAAGTGTACATGGTGGATGTGACTTAGTTCCCTAACTCAAGTATGCAAGAGAACAAAGGTGGGGAATTCGCTCTCACTCATCCATGGAAGGCTTATGTGCTTCTGGGAAAATCCAGCAAGTTCTAATCTCCAGTCTGTCATGCTTGTTGCTGCTGCCCTTCTCATTCAAATCCACAAGCTTCCTGAAAGAATACTGGCTCATGGATCCCATGCCATATGCTGGCATGTGATGCTTTACTACATAGGAAAGAACCACGGGCCAGGGAATAGCCTCCCTAAATTTGCCAAACTTTATCCTCTAGGTGTTTCACCATCACAAAAGTCCAGAATCAGACATGAGAAACCCAGAGATCTCCCATTCCTCCTTGGCCTAGGAAAAATCTCCCTTTCCCCTCTTACACCTGCAAAGGTAGAAATTCTCCCACTTCCTCTGCAGTACACTGTCAACATTCTCTGTCCTGAGTTTAAAGAATGAAAGGAAACATTTAACTTTGAAGCTTTTGCTTCATACCTGTAAAATTCCAGAAACAACAAAGCTCTAAGAACCGCACGGCCTAGAGGAGGGGTGAAGGACAGGAATAGAGGAGAAAATACCCTAAATAAACCAAAACCACCACTTAAAAACTCTCTTGCTGCCACTAGGCCAATAATAATTGACTATAGGTCTGGCAAGATGAATATCAGGAGAACATATGACACTGGACTCTTTGGGGGAAAGTCAGTACTATTTTGTTACAGTGATAAAAATCTGATTATTTGCATCCAGAGAGGTAAAAGTTCTATAAAGTATGTACTCATTTCCATATGTTATCACATTTGTTTATCTCAAATGCTAATTTCTCACAGTCAAAAGGGATCTCCTTCCCATTCTGGGAACTCCCTGAATGCAAATGTGTGTGTTTCATTTACTTTGCTCTTTTTAGCTAACACGTGTTTACTCATGCTTCTTCTCCAAGCCAGGGGCAAACTCTCTGAAGTTACGATGGATGCTTGCCGCACATCTGTAATGGTCTCGGTACTGAGTGTAGTACCAGGCACACACAATGAAAACTTAAAAAATTCACAGCAATTGAATGACATGAGCATTTAGCATATGCAAACGCAACCGTACAGACTGAGGAAAAATAATAATAAAAAATAATGCCTAGATTGAAGCCATGTATCCTACCATTTCACTTGCTGGACACTGGGAGCCCTTGTTCTCAATTCCCTGCAGAATTCAGCCTTTTGTGTCCCTGACTGTGGTTTGTAATGATTGAAAAAGCCTTGTGACTAAACATACGACAAGTGCCTGACTAGAACACAACAGTCTGCTGTGTAAAACTAACTGATGTAAATCTGCCCGTATTGAATTTGGGGAGTGATAATACCATGGGGAAGCTCATGGCATCCTCAAGGGCAATGAGCAATGTTCATATTGTGCCATAATTGTTGAACCCAGTTATTATAGGTGATTGATCATTTTTTATCTTTGGAGAGGCTGGAAAATTTGAGACCACAATTCCCAGATGCTCTTGGAACCAGGTTTGAATACACATCAGTTTCTGACAGTAGAAGAACACGTGCAAACCCAGGATCCATACATGAATGGTTCAGAGGGAAGTCCTCTTCCCTTTGTGAGATCACTGGAGCTCTTTGCAGCAGCTGGATGCTTCATTCTAGTGCGAGATTTCCGTTTTCAGATTATGGTGGTAAGGCCTTTAACACTCAGGGTCATTTAACAACAGCATGCTCTTAAGTTTCACAGGCCAGAGGTACCTTCCTGACTTGTGCCACTCTATCCCTTCTGTTTTATAAGCAACTGATTCTGCCTTTCAAATGGGTAGGAGTTTTCCCAGAACCTTCCTTCCTCCCATCACCAGGAGCAATTTGAAGTGATAACAAAGAAAGATAATTAAGACGTGTATATGTTTGTGTGTGTATGTGTGTATAGTATAAATATCGATGTGTGTATTTACTGATTCTACTTCATACAGTGCTACAGGAATAAGAAACCTGAAAAAGCATATGACCACCCCTCCTTTCAATCACAGATGAGAGAACTAAAATGTTTTGGCTTGTCCAGATAGAAATAACAACGACCTACAGCTAGGGGGCTACTACCCAAGTCTTCTGGCCAGATGTTCAGGTCCCTTTCCATGGGGTAACTCGGCTTCCAAAAGACTCGAGAAGACTATCTACTTAAAATCCTTGCTAATTACTGTGTTCTATTCTCTCTCTCACTCTGTTGATCTCTCTCTTCCCATCTCTTTGTCTTTCTCCCCTACACATTAAGACACAGCCAAAGTAATTAAAACTCAAATTTGGAGCTTATAGCACAAAAAATATGTTCGTATATGTATAAGCGTCCTTCCCCATGTGATATGTCATCAAGAATATAGTTGAAGTTTAAAATGATTTTAACCCAGTCATATTATTTTTTATATTTATATTTTATATTTAGATACTATTAGATACTATTTGGAAAGTACCAATCACTTGGAGGTATTATCTAGGTTCTAACATTTTATTAACTTTGTGACTTTGGAAAGTTTCTTTACCTCTCTGGGCCTTGGTTCAGTAAATACAAGAGTGATTAAATGGGGCTTTCCTGAGTATTAAGTTATGCTCGTGCTTTACAAACAACCCATCTGCATGGAACCTGGTATTGATCTAGTGACTCTGCAAACTCAGAGGACATAGAAATATAGCACTCTTGGTATAGACATTAGTTTTCTCATGATTAGTAGAAGCAGCTGTGGGGTCTCTTTGAGCAGCCATATTAGCATTTAGAATTTTGAAGAAGGGAGGAAGGTCAGGGCAAGTTCCTCCTGGTGACTGTAGATAAAAGGAAGTTTGATGGACACACTGAAAACATACCATTGTAGATCCCCAGGTATAGCTAGGCAGTATTTTGGGAAGGTTTCCTACCTTGCTTAGAAGGATAGATGCTATCAAGATAACAAATAAAGTATTTGCATTATAAACTTAAAGCATTGATAACAAAGTATTTGGTGTACAATTTCCACTTAATAATTGGTATGCCATTTTTAAACATCTACTGTATTTTGTCTTTCTAACTTAAATTTTGCCTCTTTCCCCCTAGGGGACAATTCTTTGCACAACCAGTTTCTTTACTGAGCAAAACTTCAGCAATGACTAGATTAAGAGGTGCTATCATCCTGAGATGATTAAAGACCTAAAGGAAGTCATTTGCATCATTCACTGAAAGACAATGTTAGGGGCTATATATTTTATAAAAGATGCCGACACAGACATTGATTTTGTGGTGGACCACCAGAGTCCGCATTCTGTCCTGGGGAAGCAAAATTTAGTGCCATTTTAAAAAAAGTTAATTAAACCCACTGATGTATGACCACTAAAAGAGTGAGCATGTCGGAATGCTCGTATTGCAAGAAGGCACTCCAGGAGAGCAGACTTCATGACTGAAAGGGTGTCTATGAATGGTGCCAACACCTGCCCTCATCCCTCCAGAGAAGCCAAGAGAAAAGAATATAACCAGAAAAGAGCTATGGGGAAGTCTAATGGCAAAATGTAATAGAAACACCACCGGATAAGGAGCCAGTATACCAGGTACTGTATCAGCTCTGTGACATAGACATACAGCCCTCAGGAAGAAAACTAAGGCCTTTGATTTCAATGAACAGATACTCAATAGGCTCTGGTTCTTATCACTATGTGTTCTTCATCAGGTTGGTTCGCCTCTCTGAGCCTCAGTTTCCTTGATGATTCCACTTCTGTCAGAACCCTGGGAAATGGAGCATGCAAAATGATGTGCAGATTTGGAGGAAGGCAATGGAGAGATGATAGATTTGATTTGGGGCATACTGAGTGTGAAGGTCATTGGAGAACCCTGGCTTAGAACTAGGGATAGAGACAGAATTGAACATGAAGAGCTGCTGAATCCACAGGCTAAGCCTCAGTTAACTGTCTTCCAGAAGGAGGGCTTCCATGGGAAAGAGTGCAGAGGACACACGAGGCTGGCACCCTGGCCATGTTACTGCATTGTCCTCACACCATCTCCGTGAGGCTGGGAGCTCCCCTTGTTCCTATTGGAGAGATGAGGAAATCCAAATGAAGCAAGACTGAACTGTCAAAGATGACATGATCGGTGGCTTGTGAAGTCCACTCCACCCCAGTTTAACTCTGTAGACTGTGTTTCTCTTTCTCCATCGTGTGGATTCTCCTAGAGCATATGAGGGAAGCTGCAAAAGAGAACAATCTGCTTCCTGCTGGAGGAGATCTTGTGGAGTCTATGGAAAAGGTAACATTCAGGCTCGGTCAGCTTAGGCAAGGCAAGGCAGAACTGAATATAATAGGCCAAAACGCAATATCAATGGAATGAAAGAGTGAAAACTGTAGAAAGAGTAGGGGTGGAGCTTACAGTAGTAAAGAGAAGGACATTAAAAATAGAAAGGTAGTTTAAAACAGTTTCTTCGAGGCTTCGAATGTCAAGCCAAGTATTTGATTAATAGTCAAATGGCTGAGTCAGCATTGAAGGTTTCTGAGCAAAGCAGCGATGTACTCAGAGTTTTATTACTCTGTAAAGATTAAATTTCCAGGATTTTCAGGTTGACTGAAGTCCTTGGTTGACATCACTAAAGGATCTGGGAATTTGGGGGAAGGAACTTTTAATGGTGGTGCCTGGCTCATTTTCAAGCTTGACTCTTTTAGACTAATCCTGTTGGTTTACGTTTTGCTTTTTCCTCGCAGCCTTCTACCACCCATCTCCTAAGGTACATTAGACTTCTCCTTTCCTTTAGTTAAGCACCAGCTCTGCACGTCAGCGAGCTGAGGTAAACATCACTTCCTATGTTACTGCACTGCGCTCTGTATATCACCTTGATGAGCTTGTGTCCCTGGAACAGAGCAGTTCAGACACTGCCTCTTAGTCAGATGTCACCTTCTCCCTTCCCTCAAGCCCACCCCAGCAAAACACAGGCTCTCTCTTTTGATATACAGAATCCCTGGGGCGCCTGGGTGGCTCAGTGGGTTGGGCCGCTGCCTTCGGCTCGGGTCATGATCTCAGGGTCCTGGGATCGAGTCCCACATCGGGCTCTCTGCTCGGCGGGGAGCCTGCTTCCGTCTCTCTCTCTGCCTGCCTCTCTGCCTACTTGTGATCTCTGTCTGTCAAATAAATAAATAAAAATCTTTATAAAAAAAAAAAAAAAAAAGGGCCCCCGGGGGGGGGGGGGGTCGGGATCTGAGCAAAAGGTTCCAAGAACAAATGTGAGGATATGGTTTTCCCATCTATTTTCACTTTTGTTTGAAGGTCTCAGAAAATACAGGGAGGAAAAAATAACAGCTCCTCATTACCATGTCTTTCCGGAGCTATTCCATCACCATGATAACCAAATGCCAATGGGTCCTGAATACTTTTTAAAAGGGAAACAATGCCTTTGATCTCTGATGATGTATTTGTGGATTTGGATGAAGAAACACTTCTCTACAGTGAGCGTCTATCTCTATAAACAGTGGCATGATAAAGTTGACAGCGGTTTTCAGAATTGGCCCCTTTACAAATGACAGGGTTAGCTTTCCTCCTGATATCAGGCCTGTAGAACTCTCCTAATCCAGAAGACTTTATTGTTGCTGCACTGCTTTTTTGGGGGGAGTGTGTGGGGGGTAAATATTAGAAAGAAACAACTTATGTCTTCTACTAAATTACTAAATAAGGCTCTGTGGATTCACTCTAAAAGCAAACCAACAAAAATGAATATACAAAATAGTGTTTATCCTTTCTCACTTACATGACAACTATGAAGGTGGCTCCTAATTATCTTTCTGACAGCTGGGCACTAGATTTAATGGTTATCTTGCATTTTATTGGAGGTCTAATTATGAGGTATTAATGGTTCTCTTTCTGTTACACTTTAAACAATAATCAAGAGGTTGGGTATCCTTGAGTATTTCCTTCAGGGCCATTCACTGGTAAATTTGGAGATGATCAAAATCTCCTAAGTGACTGTAGCAGAATATCCCAAGAATGTAGGCTATATAAAATGTTTAATTTACTGTAAAATATACTGTCTCTCAATATTTTTTTAAAAGTAGCCTATTATAGCTTTGACCAACTGTTGCATTTATTAGAACATTCAATTAAAAAATAAGATCTATGTTAAGACTCCCCAAAACTCAAATTGTTAGAATTAATTTTCTATTAAAATGTACATATAAGATTTACTCTATCTACGGACAATTATTTTTGATTAGAAGTCTGCTAGAACACGTGATGCCTTTTATGGGTTAGTTATTAGCCTGTGAACAGTGCAAAGGATGTCACTGTGGGGTCAGGAAAGATACATATAAATTATGGATGGCGAACACAAGGTGAAACACAGTTTTTTAACAAGGAAATCCCCTTGCCCCCTCCCATATTGTAAATCAACCTGGTGTTCAGCAGTTCCCTAAGATGAAACTAGAAATATTTCCTTAGCCAGTGAAATCTGAAGTGTCATTTATTTTAGACAGACTCACAGTATCCCGAACAAGAGGGTTCCATTCTGAATACACTACATGTACAACAAAGGATGGTCCTAAGAGGGACTGACCCTATGCAAAGTCCAGAGAAAGCCAGCTACTTCAGGAACTGTGTTCATTCTTCCCCCACCCCCCTTATCTGTAAACCCAAATGGCAACGACTCCCAAGGATTTTATATCAAGTTGCTTTTATTAGGCCCATAATATGACCCTCCTGGGTTGGCTAGTAGCTCATCTTCATTTTATTTCCTTTGATTATTTAATCATTCATGAAAGCCCCTCTTCCCTCTGGTACTCTCTGATTCTATAGAACCTGATAATAGAAAGATGTTTTTTACAACATCCAGCGATAGACTTCATAAATTCCATCTGCTCTCAAGACAGCCCCTCGTTTAAGATGATCAGGATGTTTTGCCAGCATATGCAAGACTCTGATTCTCACTCTTCAGAAGGTCATTTAATTGAAAGTGATCCCACATGTTGTTGGTTTGCCTTAATACTGATTCTGCCGAGAAAGTTTTTTTTAAACAGATTTCAGCCAGTATGCAGATTCCGAGATCAATCAGTGAAACACCTTTTTGTTGGCAGGAAGCACAAAGATCCAGGGAGGATCACTTGCATTTGAACACGGTTTTCACATTTCATTTTTGTTATGATCTTGACTTTAATGTTCCCAGATTTATTCTAAGCCTAGGTTTATTCTCTGTAAGACCCAAACTAATTTTCAAATATTCCATTATTTACAAGCACCCACGTCTACCTCTATGTTCCTCTCTTTCTTCCTCCTTCTTGCTTCCACCTCTTGTTCTTCCTCTCTCTGTGTTTCTTGCCTTTGCAATGACCATAGTTGCCAAAAATCTCATATGGAATGTGCCAGAAAGCATTAGCATGCAACTTTAGTGGAGAACAAAGGTTAAACCTCATAGCTGCTGAAATATTGCAATTAATTCCTGATTTTTTTTTAAATCATGTAGGAAAAAAATAATAAAGTCCATGGTAAAAAATAAATGGCCATTTTCTTACCTGTGTGTCATTTTTTTTTTTTTAATGTGTAGGGAGGCTGTTTGCAGCTCTTCCCCTAAAGCATATTCCCCCTAATCTGGTCACTGTCCTCCATCAGGAATGCCAGTGGGGATCGACAAACTTCCCCAAAGCTATTTTCTCAGGCTGGTTATACCGAGCTCTAAATCTGTGCCTATTTCCTGTGAGACACACACCTAGAACTGTTGACATTGTTGATCAGATTAGATGGAAATGTGGCTTATAGCAACAGCACATGTTAGTGACAGATAAAAGTCTCTTTATGCAGCAATTTCAGCCCTGAGTCCTTTATAAAACAAGGTGTCTGTGCGTTGTGATAGGAAGTAATTAAAAATGAAAAGACTGTCTGTGATGAATGTCTTATACATTTTTCATTTTTCGGAAATGAATATCTATGTCAGTAAATAACTGTGCAGCTGTGATGGTCGCTTTTTGTGGCGTACGTGCGTGTGTGTGTGTGTGAGAGAGAGAGAGAGAGAAAGCATGTGGGTGTATGAAGGAAGGGGAACAAAACTGAGAACCTGAAAGAGGTTGAGAGAGCAGGGGGCACCAGAGTTGGTTGAGAGAGAGAGAGAGAAAGAAGGAGAGGTAAAACTACTGATAAAATCTAACAACAGCAACAAAAAAAGATGTGTGATACTTATTTAGTGTTTAATATATGTCAGATAAAGCAGGGTTAAGTTGAGATTGTGGTAGGTGAAGTATATAATTCAGAAGGAACATTGAAGAAAAATAAATGCTAAAAAATAAGCCATCAAGATGAATAATTTTTTTTTAAGATTTTATTTATTTGAGAGAAGAGAGAGAGGACATAAGTGGGGCAAGGGAGGGACAGAAGGAGAGGAAGAAGCAGACTCCCGGGTGGTGAGCCTGACATGGGCCTCGAGCGCAGAACTCCAAGATCAAGACCCAAGCTGAAGGCAGACGCTTAACCAACTGAGCCACATAGGTGTCCCAAGATAAATAATATTTTAAAGCAAGATTTCAAAAAATCTAAACTGATGCAAAAGATTCCATTTTGAAAAAGGTATCAAAATCATAAATAAAGACAAGTTCAGTAGCAAGATGCTAAAGTCTTGGGACACCTGGGTGGCTCAGTCAGTTAAGCATCTATCTTCAGGCCAGGTTATGGTCCCAGGGTCCTGGGACCCAGTGCCGTATTGGGCTCCCTGCTCGAGAGGGGAGCCTACCTCTCCCTCTGCCTCTGCCTCTCTCTCTGTCTCTCATGAATAAATAAATAAAAACATTAACGAAAAAGATGCTAAACTCTTTGCCTACTTTGTCTGGTTTAAGACCCAAACAATCATATGAAATTGATATTATTGTTATACATATTTTGCTGATAAGAAATGAGGCTTAAAGTAGTGAGGAGGTAAAGGAGGAAGAATGATGCAACAACTTGCACCCCTCGCCCCCACCCATGGGTTAGGATTAGTGTTTGCTGGGAAAGGAGTTCAAAGGCAGACACAGGTATGTGTCACAGGTATGTGTCACCCACTGTCCATTGTGCTCTGGGCGGTGCAGAGGGATCTAGGCAGGACTCAGTATCAGATGCAGAGAGGAGCTGTGGCCACAGATGTGGAGCTTTTCAGCTGCTGAGGAAGGTGAGGTGGTCTTGTGATGATGTAGTGGATCTGTGGTCTCCAAGCCTGGTTCCTGTACCTCAGCTTGCAGGGATGCTAGAGGGTTAGCCTTTCCCTGGGCATGTCTAGGAGCAGGAGTTGAGGCCTGAACCATCCTGTCCCTCCCTGGTTCTTGGTGGGAAGCAAGTTCCCATCCCTTCCTGTGTAATCTAGCAGCTTGGTTCCCGCATGATGCACGGCCCCCTAGCTGTGGCCATGATTGCTTGCTGAATGCTCCCCACACTGACCAGCTTCTGCGGAGCCAGTTTCAGTTCTCCAGTGGTCCTGCTCTGTAGGAGATCGACTCCCTCTCTGGGAGACCATCCTTCACGGAACCCATCACTCCTGTAGCCTTTATCTTCAAGAGTTAAATGGAATTGTCCAAGTCCACACGTGCGAGACATTCGCAAAGTCAGGATTCAGATCCAGGTCTGTGAGGTTCCACAGCTCACACAGTTAACCTCTATGTAGTATTCACATCATTCATTTATTCCTTCATAGCACAGTGATTGGAGCTTTAATTTATGCCAGATCATTTTCTAAGTTCTTGGGAATAAAACAGTCAGCATGACAGTGACCATCTTTGTCTTCATAAGGCTTGTTAGTTGAAGGATGAGGAACATAAATCTTTATGATTTTGGAGTGCAGGGATTCTTCCGGTGGGTTACCCCACCGTGCCATCATGAGGCACGCTGTAATGGATAACCAAAGAAAATCATTACTCTGCTTAGAATGAAATCCAGACCAGACTCTCCAGCTCATGGGGCTATGCACTGGGCGGGGAGTGGGAGGGTCTCCCTCTTTCTCATTATCATTTCATACCAGCATCTCCCGTGCTCATTATTTTCCAGCTGCTATAATGATCTTGCTTTAGTTCCTCAACATAGAACGTTACTTCCTGCCTTGGGGAATGCTCTTTTGAAGAGTAATGTTTCTCCCCAGGCTTTTCTCCCCATACTTTCTCATTGTTTGTGTCTCAATTTAAGTCTTTGTGCCCAGAGCGACCTTCTGTGACCATCCTAGAGAAAGGAGATGACCGTCCCATGATTTGAATTCTCTCTCAGTTTTTCATTGTTTCTTTTTTTTTTAATAACACTAATTATGATTTGTAATCATTGTGTTTATTTATGTGATTTACTGTGGTCCCCTTAACAAACAAGGGCAGAAAATAGGTTTGTCTTGTTTACTATTAGAGCTCCAGAAACTTACACTGTGCCTTGTGTCGAAGTGCTCAATAAATGTCTGCTAAATGCATAGATTATAACACTGATAATTATAGTAATAATGGCTACCATTTCACCAAGATTTAGTCTGTGCTGAGTCTATAAGTACAACAATTCTTGAGGTAGGAGCTATTTTAATAAAAATGTCTTATTTTATAATTATAAAATAATAAATCCTCAGTGGGAAGAATTGCAAATAGTGCAGAAAGTCTACTTCCATCTAAATCCATTCCCCAGATATATAACCTCTGGTTATAGCATACTATATATCCTTGTCAGTATATTCTATGGCCATAAATATTCTGACTCCCCTGTGGCCTTAAGGGTCAATCAATAACTTCATATTTTATAGTGGGTCTCTTGACCAACAATGAAGAACTTAGAAGACTTGAACTAGCTAGCTGGTTATGAAGGTTCAACCATTGACCACACATCTCCATCCTCTAAGACTTTGTAGAGGCCAAGAAAGGAGATGCTGGAGTTGGAAGAAAAAAATTCTTTGGAGAAAACTGTTGACTCTGTGAGTTCCCTCATTCTGCCTCGAAGCGGGAGAGGGTCACTTGGCTCTCACCTCAGGCCTCCTCTCAAGGAGAAAATCAAAAGTGCCCCCTATAGAAATTTGGGAAGGCTGTGTTTGAGAAGCAGGGAATTTTTTTTTTTTAAGTGGAAATGTATAAGTTTTCACTTGATGAGAAAAGAACTACAAGTGAGAGAGAGCGGGCCTGGCCATGTCTGACAGAGTCACTGGGAAGACCAAGGAGTCTTCAGCCTAAAGAAGTGGGGGGAGGCTCTGCTCTGAAACACCACAATCCATGGGTGAGTCAACATTTCTGTGAGTCAACAGAGCTGTAGTTATAAGATCTTCAGTGTTTCTCAAGAAGTTACAGAGAGGAAGAATTGGCTGTAGGTATGTACTTGGTTCAGAGAAAACAAATGGCACTGCGTTAATACTGGTCATTAAGGCCCTCCTTACTGCTTTCCTGCCCCCTTTTAGAAGTGGAGGTAGAAGAGAGGAGGGTTTCCAGTCAAGAGGGAAGATAGTACCTATGCCAGCATTTCCCCACGCAGGCTTCCTCACTGGGAGGTCCCATCCCCAGAGGAGAGAGGTACCAGTGTAGATGAATTTCCAAATTTGACCACTACATGGCATTGAACATTTTAATTACTTTAATGAGACTTTTCTGGCAATAAGAAAGTAGTCATTTCTTTGAGAGTGATTGAGTAAGTTGTGGAGTCTACTTAGTATTACATTTTGATTTAGAGGTATAACTGGTTTCATGGAGGGGGCAGGTTCAAACGGGGTGGGGAAGAGGAATGCAATAACTTCTTACTGCCCCTGAAGTCCCAATTAATCAATCTATGAGATTATACACATTAAAAAAAAAAAAAAGCAGAATTAGGATCATGCCATGCCTCCAATTCATCATGCATATCCTTCCCTGTCAATCCACGATCAGCTGTATGGTCATGTTCTTACCCTCATCTATACAGCCCAAGCCACCTTGTTCCAGAATACCATGAGGAGCCAGGCAAGTGCATAGATCCAATAAATGACATTTGGTGGTCTAATATCACAAAAAAGAAAAACCACTTTCTATAGAGGGTGGAACCTTCTAACACTGAAACTTTCACAATTAAGATATTTATTTATTTATTTATTTATTTATTATTTTTTTAGAAATCTCTACATCCAACAAGGGGCTCGACCTCATGACCCTGAGATCAAGAGTGACATGTTCTTTCAACTGAACCAGCCAGGTGTCCCTACAGTGAAGTAATTTAAATTGAGTAAAGGACAAAGGTCACAGAAGAGCTCATTGGGGGAGGAGGCGTTCAAATAACACTGTCTTCTTCCAGAGGTTTCACTCCTTCCACTGCTGAGTTTTGACAAGCTGCATGTGTTCCAAAGTTGGCAGGCATAAAGGCATAAAGGGTGGACTGTGGTTGATCAGGGCGTGGGGAGGTGCTATAGGATGGACAATATGTTCAGTGCAAAACACACTGACCTCTGAGTAAGAGAGGATCCTACCATAGGATTCAAACCCTGCCATTTGCTGTAATGTGACCGTGGCTCAGATGCTTAGGCTCTTCCAGGCTCTAATCTCTTAGATATAAACAAGTGGAATTTAACATGCGCAGAAGTATCATGAGAGGCAAGTGAGCTTCTGTGTGTTGAGGTACTCCATAAGCTATACAGCAATGCATATGCATAAAGATGTTTATGCATCGTTTAATCAGGATAGACATGAACTTGGTTCACAGCCTGCACATCTAGATGTGCAGTTTTGGTTATTTCAAGTCTAGGAGAACTTTGCTGATGTTTGCTGCATAGCACAATTCCAGAAGCGACCCCACAGTGGTGGGCAGAGTAGGCACCATCGTACTTAGCTCAGAATCAAGGCTTTTGAGGTGTATCAGGGTCTGCACTTGGTTCTGGCCTTACTTACCTTGTGTTTTGGACAGTTTCCTTCAAATCTCTAAATCTCCTTTCTTCATTTCTAAAATTGGGTTAGTAATACCTACTTCCTAGATTTGTCCTCAGGATTCAAGGAGATGTGTTGAAGCACATAATGGCATTCATTAAAGCTCTAATATAGCCAATATTACTACCCCATTTCTCTAATTTCTGCTCCAGTTAGGTGTGGTTTGGGAAAATAATTCTCTGTGTCAGTATGTGTAGGAGCCATCATTCCAGCTCTATAAGGACCATAGTCCATAGGCCTCAGACAACAAATCCCTTCTTGGCTAAGACAGGGACAATGGCCTGCTGGCTGGTGCAGGAGGCAGGACCTTTCCGATCCATGAGGCTTTTACATTGTTGATACTGTTGCTGATGATCCAACAGGGCCTTTCTTGGAATTTATAGAAAGAAAAAGCATGACCTTACAATCCTTACCGCAGGAGAAAAATAAACTAACGGTAGAATTTCGTGGTTTTGAGTATATCCAAGGTTCTTTTCTTTGGATTGAACCCTGACCTTCATGTCAAACATGAAGAGCTAATAAGTTTCTCTGTTTGTTTGCCAGTTTCTAACAATGGTGAGGATTTGGGGGTGCATTAGCATAAAGTACAGAAGAAGCCTGAGTTTGTTTCTGCATGGCTGTGACCCTCTCCCCCTACCTGAGCTCTGCATTGTAGCCAGAGGCCTGTTTACTCGTGTAGGATAATATCACCCAGTCCCCGTGTTACAGACTTAACTTGTGTCGCCCTCACAAAATTTATATGTTGAAATGCTAATTCTCACTATGTTTGAAGACAGGGCATTTGAGGGGCTAATTAAAGTTAAATGAGGTCATGCTCGCTTCGGCAGCACATATACTAAAGTTAAATGAGGTTGTGAGGGCCTTAACCCAACAGGACTGGAGTCCTCATAAGAAGAGGGAGAGCTACCAGGAGTGTGTGTGCACAGAGCAAAGACCATGTGAGGACACAGCAAAGGGGAGGCCATTTGGAGGCCTGGAAGGGATGCTTCACCCGCAACCAAGCCTGCAGGTGCTCTGATCTCGGACCTCCAGCCTCCCAAACTGTGAGAAAATAAATTTCTGCTGTTGAAGCTGCCAGTCTGTGGTATTCAGTTATGACAGCCTAGGCTGACTAATACACCTGGTATCCAAGTCTATCTCTATTTAGTTCAGCATGAAATCAGTCTTTTTAATTGATTGTATCTGGCTTTATCCACGTGTCCAAACTTACCTCCTGCTGTTCTCGCCACTAAATTCCATCCATTCCATCTTGTATTCTTTTGCTATCCTGAGTTTGAAGGAGAAAAAAAAATCATCACGTGAAGTTTGTCTGACTGGAACTTCCTTTCTCTGGTAGCTTTCAAGAGTGGCTCCTTCTCTTCCTTGAAGTTTGAGCCCAAGGGTCCCTCATCAGGAAGGTTATGTCTGATCATTTCCTGAGGAGATCATTTCCCTCCTGTCCCACCCCCAGAATGCTCCATGATACTCTTCTCTTATTTCCTTCTCGGTATTTGTCAGTCTCTGACATTATCTCATGTACTATTTGTTTGTCTCTTCTCACTAGGAAATCTCAGTGAGGACAGGGCCCTGACTGTTTGTTCAATGTTCATCCTCTGTCCCAGTGTCCTGTGGAGCACTGAACACATGAGCAGCCCAGTATGTGCATGCTGAACGTTGAGTGGATGAATGTGTCTCTTCTGTTTTCTGTTCCCCATTCCCCTTTCCAGAGAGTCTCCAACCACTGCCTATCCCATATTCCATGCCCCAGGCTGCCTGCTTTTAGATAATCTGCTCCAATTAACTAAAAGCTCTTTAAAAACTGAGATAATTCTCCTCACAGGGGCAGTTGCATTTCATCTGGAATTAGACTTGTGTTGAATGTTTACTGAAATGGGAAAATATTGAAGTATACAATGACTAGTCCAGTGTCCTTCGAATTGAGATCACCATCAATACCCTTTAATTCCACTCAGTTGAAGGGCCTTGCAGGCTGTAGCCTCTATTTAGGCTGTACAAGAAAATACTAGTGCTCATAAAAGGAAAAAACATTTTTAATAAAGTGATCTTATAGGACATTAGATATTGGCTGGCTTTGAAGGTCTTTTATTGCACTAAGTCTTCAATAAAACACAATTCCCTCTTCCCTGAAGGTGTGAGAGGGAGATAAAGTGAGAAGGCTGTGGTCACAATCTAGGGAAGGATCCATAGCCCAATGACATTGAAATTCAGTCTGGAGTGCTATAAACCATCCAAACTGTTGTGTAATTTACAACTGTGCCACTTCACATGCCAACAAGGCAGGGAAGTAAGATGCCGAACAGAACCACTTGTCACTGATTTCCCTGTTTAAAGATGCCCCCAATCTATTATCAAACCTTTCTCTTCCTCTCTTCCTGCAAGTTGGACAAAGTGAAGCCTGCTAATTCTAATGCCAACAGGATGCTGTACTTGTCACTTTTCATTGCAAGTGTTTCTATAGAAAATGCCGTCCAGCTTTCCTGGAGGAGGGCTTGACATTCATCCCTGCCTTTACTTCATTACCCTGAGCCTAAGCTCAGTTTCAATATCAAACACAGAGAGAAAGATCTGAATCTACTAGAGCAGAGATTGGTCACAGAGAAGCATTAGCCAGGCCCCTATGAGCAAACATGGTTTCTAAATTAATATCTTGCTAACAGCTTCTTCCGCCTGTTTTATTAAAGTAACATTATGACTTGGAATAGTTCTAGTTTTTTTTTTTTTTTCATCAGTGTCCAATATCTAATTTTAGTACTTTGCAGAGGAAGATTCTATTAGGTTGTATTATATAGTTAGCATTGAATATATAGTTATTTTTCCCCACTTGAGCGTAAGAGGAAAAGGCTACTTTAGTTCACAGGATGCTTAGCACACAATAGCTTTACCAGTTCATTGAACAGCTCTATAAAAACCAGTCTCTGTAAGTTTAAATGCTACCTTCAATCTATCCCATCCCGCTTATCCCCATTGTCTATGCATGTAGAACCTTGTCCCTATTTTACCTGAAACTTGATTTGATTAAAGAGAGGCTGCTTGAATTGTCTTTGCCACAACATGAAGAGCAAAAAGCAAATATCTTAGAAACATCCCTCACCTTTAACAGAAGAGAATAATAACAACGACATCCGATCAATGCGGAAGAGCTGGTGAGACAATGGGCAGCGGGGAAAAAGAAGCGTGACGAAGAAAAAAATCATAAAACCTTCAAAATTGTAATAGACTGATAGAAGAAATATATGACCTTTGCACCCTGGCAATGATTTCTGCTGAGAAGAGCCTGGTCGTTCTCTCAATCTCTCTCTATCTCAGTTTCTCTTTCTTTCTTCTTTACCTCTGAAGAAACAATTCTCTAGGAAGAGGAAGGGGTTCCCCCCCCCCTTTTAAGCGGAAAAATCATTGAAGTTTTACAGTAATACTGAAAAACTTATACTAACATATATTCTGTTTGTAAATATGGAATCCTTTTGGCAGACCTACAGAAACAAACCAGCACTGATATTGCTCTTGAATTTATTGGGGCTTATAGAGAATTTCCCTAAAGATGCTGATAACATTCAATCCAACTTCTATTTTATTTTTTTTAAGATTTTATTTATTTATTTGACCAGAAGGAGACAGCAAGAGAGGGAGTACAAGCAGGGAGAGTGGGAGAGGGAGAAGCAGTCTTCCCCACAGAGCAGGGAGCCGATGTGGGGCTTGATCCCAGGATCCTGGGATCATGACCCAAGCTGAAGGCAGATGCTTAACAACTGAGCCACCCAGGTGCCCCTCAATCTGACTTATAAAAATAGATGGCAAGCGTTTTAAAAACACTAGCATCTTTTTCTTTACTTATAAGGAATTAAAAATCCTAAGAAATTAAAATTCTAATATTTGTACAATCATGCATGATGAGTCACGCATTTAAATACACCAAGTGGGGCGCCTGGGTGGCTCAGTGGGTTAAAGCCTCTGCCTTCAGCTCGGGTCATGATCCCAGAGTCCTGGGATCAAGCCCCGCATCGCATCGGGCTCTCTGCTCGGCAGGGAGCCCGCTTCCTCCTCTCTCTGCCTGCCTCTGCCTACTTGTGATCCCTGTCTGTCAAATAAATAAATAAAATCTTTAAAATATATATATATAAATAAATAAATACATACATACATCAAGTGTAAGGTGAGTGCATGAATCCAGATGGTGTGCATTTTCATGGTCATTTGTTAGTTCCTCTGCAAATGAACAATGTTACCATTCGTTGCATTCACTTCCCTCCACTCCTTAAAGTTGCAAACCTCTGCAACCACTGATTTCCATAATCCTTTCTCTGGATATGTTCTCTAGGGTAACTTGGCATAATCTTGTCATCGCGTGGTGAGTTTAGATTTCAGACCTACCCTGGATACAACAGTCTTTATCAGGGTAGTAAAAAAAAAAGAAAAAGAAAAGAAAAGAAAAAAAAAATTAACCCTACTCCAGTGTGCCTATTTTCGAAAACGATTTAGCATATTGTTTTTCCAGACAGTTCTTAATTTATTTTTTTGTTAGCTCACGTATTTGATTTTATTGGAATAAAAGAATGGAGGGTCTTAAAACTTCAAGTATAACAAACTACTTATTCTTCATTCAGATGTTCTCATGTGCTGCATATCTTAGTCTTTGTTGCATACCTTTCTTTTTACAAGCAGCAATCTTCCTGGCACTGCTGCTAGAATGAAGTAGTCCTTCTGATCCTCTCTAGACTTTGAATTATAATCTTGCTCAGAAGGATTTATGTCCTTAAATATTGGAATTATAATCTTGTTCTTCGTTCTTATGATTTTGCAACTTACCAGAAAAGACATCACTTCACCTGTGAGTTTCTCTGATAATAAATAATGTTTATTTAATATCGACTGCATGATGGACACCCTTCTAAGTGTGTGCTGTGCAGGGATCCATCGGGAAAGAGCATACCCAAAAAGAATTATTAGAGAGTTTAAATAGGGACTAGTTACAAAAATATGAGCAGAATTAAGGGGAAATAATAGGGATGGCAAAAGACGCCAGAGTCAGCTGGGTGTTCATTCTTTCTGGTGGCAGAGTAATATTCCATTGTATATATGGACCGCATCTTCTTTATCCATTTGTCTGTTGAAGGGCATCTCTGCTCTTTCCACAGTTTGGCTATTGTGGACTTTGCTGCTATGAACACTGGGGTTTATATGGCCCTTCCCTTCACAACATCTATATTTTGGGAGTAAATACCCAGTGGTGCAATTGCTGGGTAACAGGGAAACTCTGTTTTTAATATTTTTTAAAAATTTATTTATTTATTTTTTCAGTGATCCAAAATTCATCATTTATGCATCACACCCACTGCTCCATGCAATGCGTTCCCTCTTTAATACCCACCACTGGGCTCACCCAACCCCCCCCCCCCCCAAAATCCTTACTTTGTTTCTCAGTGTGCACTGTCTCTGATGGTTTGTCTCCCCCTCCGATTTCCCCCAACTCACTTCTCCTCTCCATCTCCCACTGTCCTCTGTTATTCCTTATGCTCCACAAGTAAGTGAAACCTTATGATAATTGACTCTCTCTGTTTGACTTGTTTCATTTTTTGAGGAAACTTCACACTGTTTTCCAAAGTAGTTATACCAGCTTGCATTCCCACTAACAGTGTAAGAGGGTTCCCCTTTCTCCACACCCCCTCCAACATTTATTGTTTCTTGCCTTGACAAGGCGAGAAACATTTTCTGGGGAATAGTATAGTGGTATAAACCTGAGATATGTGCAAAGATTTTAAAAATTGGCAGAAAGATTTTCAAAGTTTTTAACTTCTTTTGTACTGGAAATCACACTTCTGTTGAGTTTCTACTATGCTGGAGTAAAGTGAAATTCTTTCATGTCAGAGAGCTTAGTGGAATGCATATTTAAACTATATTCTTGTCACAGTCAAGACTTTTTCTGTTGCAATGAACAAAAACCCTATTCATGGTAACTTAATGAAGAAAGGGCTTTATTGGCTCATGAAGGTGAAAAAAATACTGAGAATTCAGTAGAATGAAGAAGATTCTATAGGAATTGTTGGAGGCCATGGCATGGTTGGAGTCGAGGACCAAACCAGGCCCTGACTTGTGTCTCCTTCAAAGTCCGGACACCTTGACAAGGTTAAGGACGGGAAAGTTGAGTGCACTGAGAAAGGGTCTGTGCTATGTGTCGTGCGCTCGCCTACATGACTTCCCACACGCTCTCCATGCAGTAGGGAACAATGTGGCCAGGGTCCTGAGTTCTTAGTCCTTGTTGTTCTGTACTTCCCATAACCCACTCCCTGGTAGATTGTCTTGCTAATGGCTTTACCCGAAACTACCTGGCATCATGAGGTTTGTTTGTAGTAAATGTAAACTTGTTATAGGAACTTGCAGCCATCTGACAAGGTACTGATATAATGCTCCTCCTATTCTGGTCTGCCTTATAAATGCTTGTAAGACGTGGAATAAATTTGGCACTGTTGGACATCATCTTCAGTGTCCCTCCTGCCCGCATCTCTTTGTCTCTTAACTTTTTTTCATCATCCTCTTAGCCCCCACGGTTACCCTGGTCGATTCGTCGCACTGGCCGCGACAAGGAATTATGGTCTAAAGGATGACTCCACTCGTATTTCATCTCTGCTTTTTCTAACTTCTTGATGTGTTGGTGTCATTTCCTTTTATGCAGTAGTTTCTTAAAATTATAAAAAAAATTATAAAGTTCTACCAAATCTTAACAATTTTATAAAAATTATAAAAATCTTTAGCTCTGGTTTGAAATATTTAAAAATACTAAGAAATTTGTTCTAAATGATTCTCAAGTACATGCAAAAGTTAGGTGTGTTTATATGTTTGTATAAAATTTAGTTTATTACTGTATTGAAAAGAATCATACTAGACATATCTAAATATACACATTTTTATTTAATATGTGACTCTAAAATTCCATTGAGGTACCTTACGATGATTCATTGTCTTGCGGGGGGAATATTCATGTAACAGATATTTACTAAGCCTCTGTTACAAATAAAACACTTAATTACTGGTCCTATGCAGGAATAGAAATGTAAGTATAATTTTCTAACCTCCAAGAGCATACAATTCTGGATGGATAACTATTGTTAGCCCCAGTGAAAGGAATTTCTTTCCTTAGGGTCCATATGTCAATCCAGAAGATAAATTCTGATTGTTTCTTCTAGACCCGAATGACGATCCCATATCCTATTCGTTGTTACCAGGAAGATGGGGTGGTATGATTCCACAGACCTGGCTCACTTGCCAGTCAATGTGATAAAAAATACTACGTGAGTTACCAAAGAACAGAGACAGAATATGTCTTGGGCTAGGAAAAAAAAAAAAAAAGAAGAAAGAAAGAAAAGAAAAGATTTGTTACCATGGTCCAGTAGAAACAGCCAGCTACCTAGTGATTTAATAGATTGTGAGCTTGCCTCCTGCTTTCATTTCCTTCTTCCTCAACCACTCAAGAGATAATGATATTTTAATTTACTACTTTGTTTAATTTCATGTACATGAAAACCATTTTGAAACTTTTTAATTGAAAATTCTTATTTAAGAATACTGTGTGTATCTTACATCTTGATGAAAAACATGAAAAATGTTTAACCACAGATGTTCCAAGAGACACTCAAAATTTGCCTTTGCTATATGATTCACATTGTTTTTCTTCTCAAATGAAAGTAGGAGGTTAGAGGTAATATAACTCTTTGTTTATTTTATTTTATTTTTATTTCTTTTCAGTGTTCCAGAATTCATTGCTTATGCATCTTAATCAAGTGTTCATGATTCACTGTCTTATCTATCTGGAATATTGGCATTTTATTCTATTTTCAGCCAATACAATAAAGCCTATTTCTATTATCCCCACCATTAATGTTTTAAAATCTATGGGAGTTTTTCAATTTCTACATTAATATCATATAAGTTTATTCCTCTTCCTTATACTCCATTTTCCTCAGGCCTCTAAAAAAATAGTGGGGTGGTCCAACTGCATTCATGTTTGTGAAGAATTTTTTTTTCAGAGCTCTAAAATTTTTAAGGCAAATAAGTGAACAAAACCCAAATAGAATATTTATTCTCTTCACATATAGTTTTATTAGGCATTTACAATTTCCCTTGACATAGTACATAAATGTTTTCTTCAACTACATTGAACATAAAATTATGTCAGGAAACCACTTACATTTTTAATTGCACATGGTACTTGAAAGAGTGATATACATGTCACTATGTTACTATGGATTGGAATATAGACATTTATACTGTCCAAAGTGCAAGAAGAAATCTAAACACTACTTCATTTCTCCAAAGAGATTGAAATTTTGTACATGCTATTCTAGATTTTAGTGGGATTACATTTTCAGAGAGTGATTGAACACCTTTTTTTTTTTTATTTAGTCTCTTACAACTTTATGGTATACCAAAACCTTCTGGAGAATTATCTCTGAACATTAAGGTAGGAATGACACACAGGAAAAGGTGATAAAAGTATATAGAAAAATGAAATAAGTATCGAGTACATGATATGCTATATATTATCTAGGTATGTTAGATAGCATTTATTGAACATTTGCTATTTATAACATCCTAGATCCAGGGCTTTTGTACATTATGTCATTTAATGTACAATTGGAAAGGGCAGGAATTAGATATCCCTGTTACATATGACAAGGTGGCACTTAGTGTGGTTAAGGCAGTCACTTACGGACACAAACTCACAAAAGTTAGAGCTTTCCGTCAAATACAGGATTGTCTGCTATCAAAGATCCTGTCTTAGTCAGTATATAACCTCTCCTTCAACTTTGTCACAAGAGCATAGTTTAAAAACTGTTACCAAAAAATGAATTAAAAATAAATCAATAAAAATAATTACCACTACATGGGTGTGTTTGGTGTGTTTAAAAGAATTATATGAGGGGCGCCTGGGTGGGCTCAGTGGATTAAAGCCTCTGCCTTCGGCTCTGGTCATGATCTTAGGGTCCTGGGATCAAGCCCCACTTCGGGCTCTCCGCTCAGCAGGGAAACTGCTTCCCTTCCTCTCTCTCTCTGCCTGCCTCTCTGCCTACTTATGATCTCTGCCAAATAAATAAAATCTTAAAAAAAAAAAAAAAGAATTATATGACTCACTCAGTTTCCCACATTTAATGAAGGCCAGTCTAGAATTGGAGCTCACAACAGTGAGACTCCAGCCTCATTTCTAATAAGAAGTACACAAAGGCTGCAATTGTGTTATTTCACCCTCAGATATAATGAAGTCCTCTAGGAAAAAAAAAAAAAAAATCAGCTTTTCATTCCCTGTGCTCAATTTAAGAAGTCATAAAGGTTTAAGACATATCTCCTGGAACATTTCCTCCTCTGACAAATTGGAAGTGACGCCATTAGTATCACCTGAATGGACACTTACCTGGACAGTTTGGTCCTTTGGCATCTCTTGTCACCACTATTATTTACGAATCATCTAACCAGGCTTGGAGATTTAGTTTTCAAATTAGTTATTGATCCACACTCCAGGAAGAGCAAATCCTCCCTCCCTACCTTCCTTCCTTCCATTATTGATCTATCTATTATCTATCTATCATCAATCTATCTATCTTGTACCTGTTCAAGGGAGTCCACAAGAGAAAAGTGTAAGAGTTATGATGAGCAGATATCTTCTTCTTTAAGAACTTCTCTGGAGCTCTGAATGTCAACCTTGAAAAGAAAAGACCTGGAATTAACCTTAAGGAGTGACTCAAGGAGACATAGTAAGTCAGGGCCTTGATCCTAACACTCGTTTTCATATCCCTCTGCAATGACCCAGGTCACAGTTATATTCTGATAGTTTATGGTTTTAATAATTAGTCTAGCCTTATATATGTTAATTTCCTACTGCTGGGTGACCAATTATCAAAAACTTAGAAGCTTAACACAACACATATTAAGTATCTCACAGTTCTGTGAGTTAGGAGCCTTGGCACAGGTTAGCAAGGTTCTCAGAGTCTCATAAAGCTGTCATCAAGAGGTACTTGTGCTGCAGACTCATCTGGAGTCTAGACTGGAGAAGAAACAGCCTCCATGCCTACTCAGTTGTTGGCAGGATTCACTTCTTTGCAGTTGAAGGATGTGTGTCCCAGGCTTCTTGCTGACTTTTGACCAGGGGCTGCTTTCAGCAACTTGAAGCCAACTGTATTCTTTGTCACATGGCCCTCACCATAGGCCCTCTTATGGCATGGAAACTTGTTCTTTCAAGGCCAAAGAGGGAGAGCTAGACACTCTATCTAGCAAGACAGGTACTAGAACCTTGTATAATCCCCCTAAGCTGTGCCACATTTCATTGGTTAGAAGCAAGTTCCAGGTTCAACTCCCACACAGCTGAGGGGATTTCACAAAGGCACAGATACCAGAAGGCAGAAATAATAAGTTAAGGAGTTCAACTTAAAGTTTGCCCTATGCTGTGCAGAATGGAAAAAAGCCAACTCCAAATAAAAGGTGCATAAAATAATTTGAAACACCTAATTCTTTTACTGGTCCTCATTCCCCAGTATGCCATAGAGGACCAAAGTCTGGAGTTTCTTGGGAGATAAACTTTAGCTATGAATGGTGAATAGTTGCTTAGGGCTTTTTCCCTCTTGTATCAGATTCTTGTTAAAGTTCTCTTAAACAAGAAAGTATAATTCCTTCACAGAAAACTGGCCATCTTGTCATTTATGGACTTTTGTGACAGTTTGGAATCAGAGATCCTGTTGTTATAAGGAAAAAGCATTTCTCTGTCTCCATCTTTTGTCTTCGTTTCACTCTGAGCTTCTGCTATATTCTTTCTAAGTACAGACCACATTTTATTTTTGTATTAGAACACAAGTAGGAAAAAGGGTTGGGGTGGAAGAGAAGTTTGTTTTTGTTGTTTTGGTTTTTTTAAGATTTATTTATTTATTTATTTGACAGACAGAAATCACAAGTAGGCAGAGAGGCAGGCAGAGAGAGAGAGAGAGGAGGAAGCAGGCTCCCTGCCGAGCAGAGAGCCCGATGCGGGGCTCGATCCCAGGACCCTGGGATCATGACCTGAGCGGAAAGCAGAGGCTTTAACCCACTGAGCCACCCAGGCACCCCTGGAAGAGAAGTTTTGAGGAAGTCTGTCAATGGTGCATTACAGGTCAAGAATTCAACTGTGAACCATATGACTTGGGTCAAGAGGCAGAATTTGGTTACACAAACCTGACTCTATCACACATCCTCATATTGTCCTTTCCTTGCTTCCTACCTCAGTTTTGTTCCCCTCAATCCTGCTCCCTGGGATAGCCCTCTGGATAAAACAACAGTTTATACCTCTTCACATTAGACCCTGCAGTGTATGGGAAAGCAGACTGAGACAGTGGTATTGGGGGTGGCTCTAGAAAGGAGATGAGAATTTGGAGCTGGATTACTCTCTGATCCAATGACAACAAGGATCTCATGACCCGTGACGAGGGCATCATTATCAGTGGGGCTTTCACTGTGAGTAATCAGAAGGAAGTGCAGGTAGAATGTAAGGCACTGTCCATGCAGTAGCTAAGGGCTTGAATGACATGGGGGAAATGATAATGATAAAGAATGTGAATTCATTTGGTTCATTATTGAAAAACTTGAAATAAGATGATGATCGCTTTAGGGCAGCCAACTGCTGTCTCAAAGCACACGAAAGCCAGAGAGCCTCTGGGGCAGCTATTAAGGAGATTTTCATCTTCTGAGGCCACAGCACAGCCTGCACTGAAGATTAGGCCCATCGTAAGGATGATCCCTCCATATGGCATAATTCCTCTAGAAAACCAGTTATCCATACGGTGGTATGTCAGTTAAATTGGATTCCTTCCACCCAGAAAGGGAAAGAATTGACTTCTACTACAACTATGGATATTCCTTCCCTGCCAGCAGTGCATCTACCATCACCATTTAGAAACTTAAAAAATGCCTCACTTGTTATCATGGTCGCCGACGTAACATTGTTTCAGAACAAGGGACCTTTTACAGCAAAGAGACTATGAACAATGGTTGCATGATAACAGATACATCAGTCATACCATAAATCTCATCATCCAGACAGAACAGTAGAATGAATTATTAAAAGTTCAGCTAATGAGACAGTTCAGGACCAACATCCTGGAGACTGGGGCAGTGACCAAAAGAATACAGTCTGTTCAATGGACTGAAAGTGTCCTTAATAGCTGGTATATCTGGGTCTGGGAACCAAGCAGTAGACATAGGATTGGCTCTTCTCACTTTACTCCCAGTGTTGTCTTTATGGATTCAGTGCTTTCTGTTTCCCAGACCTTAGGCTTTTCCAAATTAGTGACCAGGGATCTTGGGAAGAAAGAATGCTTCTCTTAGAAATGTCAAGAGTTCTGTTGAATTTTAAGCTACAACTTTTTTCTAGTTGCTTTGGATTTCTTATGCCAGAGGAGCAAGCATTAAAAAAAGAGTCACTGTACTGGTGGAAATAGAGGCTCCAGATTATCGTGATGAGCTCATGTTGTTCTACACAGTAGTAGATGACGGAAGGAATGTCCTGAACTAGGGACCTCACTGTGGCATCTGTGCTTCTGTGCCCAGCAGTAAGAGTGAAAGGATACTTGCAAAACCTTGACTTTACAGGAGTGAATTAAGGGCAACAATGTATTAAGGATAAGTGCCTGGGCCATTCCAACAGGCAAATCATTATGGTAAGTTGATGTGCTGACCAAGACTGAGAGAAAACCTAGAATAAATGGTAGAGATTGGAAATTGGTATTTGCAAGGATACATAGAGTGACCAAGTGACAGAGGGATGAGGACCTTATGAGTCTTTTTCCATTGGAGACTCAATGCCTCAAAAGTCCAAATATTCATTTATTTTCTTAATCTGTTCACTATTTGCCCGTTTTGTATCTGTCCCTTTAGTCCATCTGGATGATATTATTAATTATCTGGAGAAATATATGGCAACGGTGTATGTGGTTCCGCTTATACAAACCTGTTCTTCATGATAAATCAGGTGTGTAGAAAACAAGAAAAACAAGGTTCTCAAGTAATGCCTAAGATGATAACTGAGTGATGATTAACTCTCAGGTTCAAAAATACACGCACAGCACGTACAGCAGGCAGGGGGTTAAGCAAAAGATTTTTCACAAGAAGTGCAAATAAGGAGCTGGATATTATTTCTTTAGGGTAAAAGGAAAACACTCCTTAATTAGTGAAGGTGAGCAACCAACTTGATTGGCTAATGAGATGTTGAGCTTCAATAAAGGAGGTTTTGGGAAGGAATTACTGCCAACGTCAGGTTTTGCTGCATTGCCATGTTAGAAAGTGCCTGAACATAGACTAGAGGAAAAGAGTTGATCTTCACACCCCACATTATGGGGGGTGTGATTCGATAACTTCTTGGGAGCTTTCTCCTCCATACACTGTTCTTCTCGAGCATTTTTTTTTTTTTTTAAATTGTAGTGAACTTCAAGGTTTGCTGTGTGGCCTTGGATGAACCATTGACCTTTTTTTAGAACTGAGATAGTTGTACCATAAAATAAGAGACAGTGATTAATTCCCTTATAACTTTATTCAACTAATATCTTTTGGACACCTGCGATAGGTTAAATTTTGGGGATGCACTTGAGAACAGGATTAGAAACTCTGCTAAAGGAGTGAGGGTGATTTTCCAGTATACTAACTAAACAGTCCTCCCATTGGTCTCTTCTCTGAGCGTGTTTCTGGCCTATACACTGAGAGGTAATACTTGAAATGAACTATATCTTCTCAGATGAAAATCTGAAGAGACTGTTTGACAGAAGCCTTGCCTTCAGGCTTACTCTGAAATGGAGCTTGTCTCTCTTATTCTGGAAGCTTTTCAGCCTTCATCAGTCACTCTTTCTGTTTTTTATCCTAGGCAAATAAGACATTCTTCCTAATGTTCTACCGAAATCTACTCTGATTTATAGTAACTTCATTTTCTCTGATTTGTCTCTGAAATAATGGCCCAGAATCCTTATAAAAGAACTTGAAAGTAGTCATTGAAGCTGGGGAAAAAGTCTCATTAAAACAATACCGTTGTCATGGTTGAAACAGTTCCTCTCTCTCTCTCTCTCTCTCTCTCTCTCTCACACACACACACACACACACACACACACACCAGCATTGCTAGAGATGTCATAGAAGGGATGACATAGTGAAAATGACTATTTGTTAGAATAATACCAGGAATGGGATCTGGGGAAGTGAGGTCAGGCTTTGCCTGACAGATGCAGATCTCCTCAGGGTCCTTCTGGTGGCTCACAATAGCAGCTGACTTTGTTTAGTTTTATCTTGGGGTATGTCTACACTCAAAAGGGAGATTTTTCTGGCTAAATGTGGTGGCATTAGGCCTATGAAGCTAGTGAGGGAAGGTGTGAGCTGCATATACCATTCTTAGAACACCCAGTGAAATGCCAAGCATTTGCTAGTTCTACTAAAATACATTTTTGATTAGTTTGAAATTGCAATTATTTGATAATAATACTTATAAAAACAGCTCCGTGCAAGAAAAATGATGAACTTTTCCTTCCCATTTGAAAACAATTCCTTGAGATTAGCAGAAGGCATTAGAGAAATAAGTGCTGCTTTTTCATCTAATCCTACAAAAACAGGATGGCTTGTTGTTCAAACTCATCAAAGTAATTGCAGTTCTCTTGAAAGAGTTGGACTTTTTGGATGTTCCAAGCCAATGATAGGGGGGTCCTCTGTTTTTCTTGGTGATGCTACAAAAATAGAGGCAAAATTCCATCTGAGAAATGAAAATAAATTTTATATCTAGCAGGGATAATAACATGATAAATCAATAATATTATATATTAAAGCATGCTTTTAAACATAAAGTCTAATTTCATTATTATTTTCACCCATCCACCTGTTTCTTTCTTTCTTTCTTTCTTTTTTAATGATTTATTTACTTACTTACTTACTTGAGAGAGAGAGCACACAGAGGGAGAGGGAGAAGCAGCCTCCTGCTGAGCAAGGAGCCAGATGCGGGGCTCGATCCCAGGACCATGAGAACATGACTTGAGCCAAAGGCAGACTCTTAACTGAGCCACCCACGCATCCCATCATTCTATTGTTTCTTAAGTGAGAAAAATAGCTGCTAAAAGTTATTAGTTTCTTCTTTGAAATTGGTGAAGAAGCATTCCTCATTGTGAAAACTTTGATTTGTTAAGCCATATTTAGGATTATTATGTTACAGCTTATCCTTACATATTTCCTTGAGGTGCTGGGATCATTGTCTTTCTTAATGGTATAACACCTTTGAATAAGAAAATAGAATATATAGAATTCTTCACATATTGTCCATAAGCCAGAAATGCTTATTTTTTGATTAATGTATTCACCCAAAGAGTTCCATGTGTTTTTTTTCCAACTAGCTGCCAATTATCTTGTAGATCCTTTTGGATAGTTGTCTAGGAAAGAATTTTTGAATCTTAAATGCACTTAAAAATTAGAGTATCAGAGTAAAAAAGAATCAGAAGTTCAATTCGAGAAAATTGGGGTTTAGTAGCTAGTCTCATGAGCTGTTACTTTACCTAGCATAGGTTCCATCCTTGTGTACATAAGGTCTATGAATCAGATTGTGCTCAATGCTCTTTCCATTTTAGTTTCTGAGGTTTTAGTTCCATGTATGATTATCTCATCTGTCCATCTCTTTTCTGTCATTATTACTACTAATAGTAGTCAGATAATGGTATTTTATTTATTTATTTTTTTTTTTTAAAGATTTTATTTATTTATTTGACAGAGAGAAATCACAAGTAGTCGGAGAGGCAGGCAGAGAGAGAGAGGGAAGCAGGCTCCCTGCTGAGCAGAGAGCCCGATGCGGGACTCGATCCCAGGACCCTGAGATCATGACCCGAGCTGAAGGCAGCGGCCTAACCCACTGAGCCACCCAGGCGCCCAAATAATGGTATTTTAATCAAGGAGGAAATGAAGAGCCAGGAAGATGAAGTTATTTACTCAAAGATATACCGCCAGAAACAGTAGATGTAGTTGAGTGCTAAGTACATTAGGAACATTTTTCTGTTTGATCCTTTTCTCAAAAAGTTAAATATAGGAGAATATGTATCTCGCAGTTAGTTCCTCAGGAAGAGGCTGGTAAAAATAGATAATTGGTCTTTATCAAGTGAGGGCTCTGAGCTGATCACCAAACCAAACTCAGCAGAAGGGACCAGGGGAGTCGCCTTCAGGTCTGGAGCAGCATATGATGGAGATATCATCACTTCCTAGCACCACCTCCCTGAACGTCTCCCTCCCTTTAGGTTAGAGCCCTTGCAATGAAATTTCTCTTTGAAATGTTTTTTTTTTTTTTAATTTTTTATTTTTTATAAACATATATTTTTATCCCCAGGGGTACAGGTCTGTGAATCACCAGGTTTACACACTTCACAGCACTCACCAAATCACATACCCTCCCCAATGAAGGACCTCAATGTACGTAAGGAATCCATCAAAATCCTTGAGGAGAACACGGGCAGCAACCTCTTTGACCTCTGCCGCAGCAACATCTTCCTAGGAACAACGCAAAAGGCAAGGGAAGCAAGGGCAAAAATGAACTATTGGGATTTCATCAAGATCAAAAGCTTTTGCACAGCAAAGGAAACAGTTAACAAAATCAAAAGACAACTGACAGAATGGGAGAAGATATTTGCAAACGACATATCAGATAAAGGACTAGTGTCCAGAATCTATAAAGAACTTAGCAAACTCAACACCCAAAGAACAAATAATCCAATCAAGAAATGGGCAGAAGACATGAACAGACATTTCTGCAAAGAAGACATCCAGATGGCCAACAGACACATGAAAAAGTGCTCCATATCACTCGGCATCAGGGAAATACAAATCAAAACCACAATGAGATATCACCTCACACCAGTCAGAATGGCTAAAATCAACAAGTCAGGAAATGACAGATGCTGGCGAGGATGCGGAGAAAGGGGAACCCTCCTACACTGTTGGTGGGAATGCAAGCTGGTGCAGCCACTCTGGAAAACAGCATGGAGGTTCCTCAAAATGTTGAAAATAGAACTGCCCTATGACCCAGCAATTGCACTATTGGGTATTTACCCTAAAGATACAAATGTAGTGAACCAAAGGGACACATGCACCCGAATGTTTATAGCAGCAATGTCCACAATAGCCAAACTATGAAATGTTTTATTGTTTCTCAAGAGCAACTTAACGTGACTCCCTTCACCTGGAGGCCTGACACCTCTGAATTAGATCCCTGAAATGATGCCGCAAAACTGAACCCATTTAATTTTGTCGGGTTCTATTCATTTGCATAATGAATATTGAGCTCATTTCCAGCTCTATGAGAACACTCCATATTAGCTAGTGGCAAAATAAAACTCTTTTTATAACCAGAATTTTCTAAGTAGCATTCACTCAAAATAACTTGGGAAAATATTAAAATTGTGAATTGAATTACAGATTAATTTGTCTGCATAATTTCAATCTTAAACAAAAATTCAGAGATTAAAGGCATACATCATAATTTAAAAATAAACTGAAAAACTGAGGGGAATCAGGAAAGATGGACAATTAAATAGGTGTTCCTTATGTATCCTTTTGGTCACCTACTTGCCTTCTGATGAGTAAAATAATGAGGACTGACTATAGATACATGTGGAAAGCCGCATATATAGGCCAGTGGTCCCATAAAAACAAAGAGAAAAATGCAGATAGACTCTAACATTTATATACATCAAGGAACTGCAGAAGGAATAAAACACTGAACAAAGGAAGTTAGAAACAAATGACCACACACTAAATTATTGATATAAAATTCTAACCATGCAAAACTATGGAGACTGAATTCAGAATAGGGGTTTATTCATCATGTATTAATGTCTACATAACAAATGCCCACAAATGTAGAGAATTAAAACAACACATGCTGATGATTTCAAATCTTCTGTAGGTTCAGAGGTCAGCTATGGCTTATCTGGATCTTCTGATTGAACTATCCCAGAGAAGCATTCAGGGTGTCTGCCTGGTTCATTGTCTTCTGGAGCTGTCTGTGGGGAAGAGTCTGCTTCCAAAGCAAGTAAGTCTGCTGGCAGATTTTATTTCCTTGTAGGAATGAGAGACATGGCTTCTCTCTGGCTGTTAGTTGACTCTGGTCCTGGAGACTTCCTGCAGTTCCTGGAGGCTGCCCTTAATTCCTTGCCATGTGGATTTTCCCAACGTAGTCACTTTGTCAAGATAGCAAGGAGTCTGCAGAGCTAATTCACGAGCAGGATGAAGTCACACATAACATGACAAGCACAGAGTAACATCTCTCTCCCTTTACCATTTCTTGTGGTTGAAAGCAAGTCAAGACCACTGGTCCGCAGGTGGAGGGGATGGCAAGAGCACCCTGCAGTCTGCCTGCCGGGTCCCTACATAGAGTATTAATTTAAAGGGAAATAACTGGAACCGGAAACAAAGGGGGCTTTGTTGTTGTTGTTGTTGGATAATGGAAATACTGTATTTCTTAATTGTATTGGTGGCTACAAAAGTATAGTCCCTCCATAATAGTTTAGCAAGCTGAGTACTTATGATTTGGGGCCTTTAGGATTATTAGATTTTGATTAAAAGTTTACTTAATGGAATAATATTGAACATATTTTCGTATGCCTGTTAGCCATTGGTATGTTTTCTTTGGCAAAACATCTGTCTAGTCCTTTGCCGCTTATAGGAGGTATCTAATGCAGTCCAACTTACAGAAGCAGAGGATACAATAGTGGGTACCAGGAGCTGGGGAGTGGGGGAATTCGATTTGTTAAAAAAACAACATCAAGCTTCAGTGATGCTCATTGAATAAATTCTAGACATCTGCTCTACAACATGGTGGCTACAGTAACACGTCTGCTGTACAACACGGTGGCTACAGTAACACGTCTGCTATATGACACGGTGGCTACAGTAAGAACACAAGTATTGTGCACTTCAAATTTTCTAAGAGAATAGATCTCATGTTGTGTTCTTACTGCAAAAAAACAAAAAAGAGACACAAAGAAACTCTGGAAGATGCTGGATACATTTATTATCTTCACCCCGATGATGGTATTAATGAGTGTTTGCATATATACTAACTAGTCAGATTGCATACATTTAATATGTGCAGCTACTTAACATTTATACCACAATAAAGCTGTTGAAAATTTATTTCAGGTCAACATATGCCCACAAACATATACATTTCTAATATATATTTTGTACTTACTATATCCATGTAATGTAAGTGCAAAAAAGCAAAGAGGCCTTATTACTATCAATGCTTTATTTGATACTAATTACATTAAGTTAAAGAAAAAGACACAACTTTCTATCTTAAAGGAAAAAAATCTATGGTAATATACTAGTCATTACTATCTTGTACCAAAACTTAAAGCAACAAAATACACAAAGTGAGGCACTTATGTGTCTTTTACAGAAATTGATAAATTTGAATAATATAATCAAGGTATTTACAAAGAGATCACATACATACATATTCTTTTCTTAAATCAATGAACTATTTACATAAAAATTCACTAATATAGTTAGCAACAAAGAAAATTAATTAAAGATACTCCATAGACCAGAGTATTTTATCACAGTCCAGTAAGACTGTGTACCAAAAACAAAGAAATAAACACACAAATTCAAAACATTAATAAAATAGAACAAAGCTTACTCCTGAAAAATTAAGAAACAATCCTCTGAGTATTTCTTAATAACAGTGATAATGAACTCAGCATTAAAAATTGTCTAGAAATGAATGAAAGTAACAAACCACAGTAAAACATGAGCCCAACTTAGAGCTAGACTCAGAAGAATATTTGTAGCTTTAAGTATTTTTTAATTAAAAAAGGAAGTTGGATTGAATTAATACTAATAAGAAACTAGTAAAATGAAACTACAGCTAAGCCCCCCAAATTGAAAGAAACCTTTTAATAAAGACAGAAATAGAAATTAATGAAATAAGAAAGTAGTAAGATTACATACAATGAATAGCTACTCTTGAAGATGCTGGTTGGTTTGGGTAAGGAAAGAAAGAAAAACAACATTAAGAACAAAATTTGACCTGACTTATGTAAAATTATGGAAACTTGCAAGGTAATATTATGCATAACTCTTTAAAAATACATATTGCATGGAGCACTGGGTGTGGTGCTTAAACAATGAACCTTGTAACATGAAAAAATTAAAATTAAGATGTTAAAAAATATAAGGGGTGCCTGGGTGGCTCAGTCATTAAGAGTCTGCCTTCAGCTCAGGTCATGATCCCAGGGTCTTGATTGAGCCCCCTACTCGGTAGGAAGCCTGCTTCTCCTCCTCCCACTCCCTTAGCTTGTGTTCCCTGTATCACTGTGTCTCTCCCTGCCCCCCCCCCAAATATATATGTATGAACTTTGGGAAAATGGTGATTTTTCCACAAAGTAGAGATATTACAGATATTACTTTGATTAAGGAAGAGTTATAAAATAATAATAGACAAATCATCATAAGGAGATTTCAAAAGTTCTTTTTTTAAGAAAGCTCATCTTAAAAGGTACCAGATTCGGGTGGGCTTATGAGTTATAGTTTTCTTAAGAGTTACATAAGAATTGAGTTTAAAGATGATATATAATTCTGATAATCCCCTATCAAGGAAAAATATAGAGTTCCCCAGGTAATTTTATAAGTAATCACAAATTGTTTTAGTCAAACCTGAGAAATGCATTCAAAAACTATAGACATTTAATTTATAAATACAGATGTGAACATGCTAAATAAATATTAATAAATTATATATCAAAAGAATAGGGTGCCATGAGAAAGTTGGGATGATTTTAGGAATGCCAACATTGCTCAATGTGAAATAATCCATCTAAATATGAATAATATATTTACATTGAAAATAATACCTAAAATTTTTTGAAATAACTGTAATAGTAAGTTACAGAAGAAAAAAAAATTCATTGTAAAAAATATCCAGTGTGACTAAAACAGAAATGTAGGAAACCATGTATACCTAATCCTATTTCTTGACTCAAAACTAATAGCAAACATTATCTTTAAAAGTGAAATAGTAAAGCCATTCTCATTGAAATCTGGGTAAGAACAAGATGAAGGCTATTATCACTACCTATCAACACTGTAGTAGATGTTTTGTCTAATTAATAATATTTAAAATAGTCGGGGCGCCTAGGAGGCTCAGTGGGTTAAGCCTTTGCCTTCGGCTCAGGTCATGATCTCAGGGTCCTGGGATCGAGTCCTACATTGGGCGCTCTGCTTGGCGGGGGGCCTGCTCCCCCTACCTCTCTCTCTGCTTCTCTGTCTACTTGTGATCTCTCTCTCTGTGTCTAATAAATAAATATTTAACAAATAAATATTTAAAATAGTCAAAACATGAATAAAAGAAAATCAATTTGAAATGTAGATAACATATCTATGTTTTTAAAATACTCAATTGAACCTAATATATGGAATTAGTAAATCATTTGATTATAAAAATAAATATATGAATCCCAGCAGTTGTCTTTATTCAAACAAATAATATATCAAGAATAAAAATGGGGAAAAAATTTGATGAAAAGTATGAAATACCTAAAAGTCAGTTTAATAAGAAGTGTATGACATGTAAAATAAAGGGATCTATAAAATTTCATAGAAGAATATTAAATAAGATCTTGAAAAATGGAATAATAGACCATTTCACTAGATGGTATAAATTAGCAACTTAAAAATGTCATTTCCTTCCAAATGTATATATAAAAATTGTTATCAGGTTTTTAAAATATACTTTGATTCAGATTACTAACTGATATTTTTGGGAGAAGAAAATACTAGGCCAATTTCAGTTTTACATAAACTAATATATATATATGGAAATCGGTAAGAAGTGAGAAAGAAAAAAGAGAGTGAGGAAGCATTTGTATCTCCTTCACATTAGAATTTTCTAGAAAACTTCTTTAATCTTAAGAGTATGTTATTAGAACAGACAGGCAAATGTATAAAGGATAAGCAAAACAGAATATAGAGTTCAAGAACAAATTTTACTTTATAGAGAGATTTAATATATGTGAGGAATAGCACTTGAATTATGTGGAAAAGAGACAGATCTTTTATAAGAATAATTGGATTTTTTCCATTTATTCATCTATATCATTGGTGCAAGTTGCATATGTAATTTTAAACTAGGAGCCATATTAAAAAAGTAAAAAGAGACAGATCAAATTAATTTTAATATATTTCATTTAATTCAATATGTTATCATTTCAGTATGCAATGATTATAAACAGTTATTAATTATGTATTCAGTTTTGCTTGTTTTTCCTCCTAATTCTTTGACATCAGCATCTATTTTACACAGATAGCACATCTGGTTAGACTAGCATATTGTAAGTACTTGGGAGCAGCATGTAACTACTGGCTGCCATATTGGATCCTCTCTCCAATTGGTGAGATAAATGCTGGACCCAGTGGGGCCCCTTGTTCTATGAAGTCTTGTGGAGTTCAGCCAAAGAGAAGGACCAAAGAGAAAAACCTGGAGTGAAAGGAATATTTATTGGAGTACTGGTGTATTTTTTCCTCCCTATATCTCTCTGCTTGGTTGTGAGTTGGTTTCATCCTTGTCCTGCAGAGTTCTGGTAATAACCGCTCTGTCCCCTGCCTTTCCTGCCCTCTCCCCCAGCCTCGCCTCACCTTTGTTAATAGTTGCTTTATTAAGCCTTCTAATTTACTCTGTTTGAATATGCCATTGAATATGCCATCTTTTTCATGCCAAGCAGGATCCTAATTGACATAATTATTCAATTTGAAGGATATAAAAATATACCTCATCATATATCACAGGCAACAGACACACACATACACACACATCAGATACCCCAAATGTATTACAGCTTTCAATATAAGATATCTAAGTATGTATAAGAAAATATTTGAGTGATTTTGTGGGGAGAAGCACAAAACTGAGAAGACATAAAGTATAAAGCAAAACAAGAAAACAAAAACCCTGTAATATTAGATGACATTTATAATTAGCCTGTTTATGTGATTAAATTAATCAAAAACAGTAAAAAGATTTTTTAAATATAGAAAAATATGGATATCATGAAATATACAAAATATTAATATCTTTAGTATACATAGACCTAGAGATATCTTGAGAGAACCTGAGGGGAAAAATGGACAATAAATATGAATAGAAAATTCACAAGAAATTAAATGTATATGTGAAGTAAGAGTATGGAAATATGTTCAATTTCACTAGTAGTTGGTCAATCACAAATTAAAATAATAATGTGTCATTTTCCCTCCAGTGACAAAATGAGGGATTGTGTAATTTTTTTCCCCCAGTAGCAAAATGGAGAAGATTGATTTCATGCAGTGATGAAAAAAGGCAGCGTCAAAATCACCATCACAGTTTATTGGTGTGAGTCTAAATTTCGACAACCACAGTCTTGGGTGGTAAAATGGCTTTATCTGTACTCTTAAACTCAAACTGTGCCTTTGCTTTGCTTCCGCAATCCCCTAATTAGTCATCTACCAGAGTGAGATAAAAATATCAGTACCTAAAGATATGTTTATGAGGATTCTTATTGCTCTACTGTGACATCAAATACTTAAGGAAAAAAAGTCCATCATAGGGGAAATGTTTGAATAGGTTATAGGCAATTATTTTATGAAACAGTGTGCAACGAATAAAAATGGGTTATGTCTGCATGTGTTGGTCTGTTAACAAGGAGAAAATATACAGAAGAATACATATTGTACAATTTTATTTCATCAAAAAAACGGGAAAACAACAGAATTACACGTGTTATGTCCTTAGAACACCACTATGGAAGGAGATGCACTAGGCAATTAGTGTTAATTACATCAATATGTTGGGAATGAAGAGGGGAAATAGGAGAATATACAGAGAGTCATGCAGATAAAAAAACAGAACGATTCATTAAAAAAGCAAATACTTTGAAATAAGAATAAAGAACAGAACCAGAAACCTACACAAAATATTATTTAATATTTATATATATTATTTAATATCTCTATGTAAAAATCTATATATCTATACACACAGACACACACACACACACACACAACTGCTCTTTTTAACATCTCAGAGTCAAATTCTGTGTAGTCTGAATATCTGAAACTTGCAAAAGTGAGGATTTCTAATCACTTAGATCCAGCTTTCTAGAAGAAAGCTGTTATCACACTTTCTACTGTGCATTAAGATCAGTTAAGCCCTCTGACCATTGTGTGCTTCTGCATTTATTAACTGATATAATTATTTTAAGAACTTAATTGATAGTTTTGGCAGTAGGTCAGTCCAAGTTTAATTCAGAAAAATAAATAAATAAATAAATAAAGCCTGAATCAGGAACTGTGCTTCCCTGGGTTCTATCTCAAGGAATTGCTTTCTAAATTAGGAGTGCTTAGTGTACTCAAGTCTATGCCTCAATCTAAAATGGTATGGGGCAACAGAGGAAGTTGAGTGAAATTTTGTTACAAGTTATCAGAAGTTTTAATATTTAATAATCTCTTTTGTATTTCCCCATTCTTTTTTTAAAAAATATTTATTTATTTATTTGACAGAAAGATCACAAGGAGACAGAGGCAGGCAGAGAGAGAGGGGGACTCAGGCTCCCTTCTGAGCAGAGAGCCTGATGTGGGGCTCGATCCCAGGACCCTAAGATCATGACCTGAGCTGAAGCCAGAGGCTTAACCCACCGAGCCACCCAGGCACGCCAATGTTTTCCCATCCTTATGTGAAGATTTCACTCATTTTATTATAAGTAAGACCATTGTTTTTAAATTTGATTTTTCGATGTTTATGCACCTGATCTAATGTTACAGCATAATTGGCATGGATAGTGTACGGGGGACAAGAAAACAATGATATTTCCCTGCTCTTCTGAGATAAATGTCATTCAGAAGATAGATAAACAAAGTGCCCTGCCAAATAAAACGCACACTCTAAATGCAAAACCAGAAGATAATTGGTCTATTACCAGTTTTGACTATCTGATGTTTGAGAACCTACCTAACTTATCTGAATTCATTTTGCTGGCAATCCACATGAATGTTTCACAGCTAACCAAATAGCATCTTACTCTTGCCATCTGCATTGCCTGGCTTTTTGTCCTCAACTTCAATCATACTATTTTTTTCTACCTAGTCACAATTTAAATTTTACCTCTTTCCCAGTGATTTCCTTAAAGACAGTGATTGGAAATTGAATTTCTTATCTCTTATCCAATACTGTCATGCATTTTTGATAATGGTGTACATGTTTTAACACTCTTAATGCATTATAAATTTCCAGTGGCAATTAGTAGAGCTTTGCACAAATTAGTTACCCACCATGATTTTTTAATAAGAAACATGTTGAATATGAAAAGATTTGCTATCATTTTGTACCATATTTAAGTAATTGCTTAAAAATACTTAAATTCTGGATGTTTTGGGGAACTGCAGATATGGCCCATATTTCATAACAGAAACTGGTTTATATGAGTCAGAAAATTGGAAAAGAAAAGATAGTCCACTATTCTATGTCTATTTTATAATACTTTGGAGACCAGAGAATGTTGGAATCAAGAGATTTGTAAAACATTAGCCCTACAGCTTTCCTATGTTTGGTTTTCCAGATGGTACATTGCATATAGTGGGTATTCATACAATACAGAGAAGATTAATCAAAAGAGCAAAACATGTAAATGTGTTTTTTAATCATAATTTTAATTCTCTCCTTTCTTCACCTCCAAAGATTTGGATAAAATATTTCCCTGCCTTGGCAGTATTTTTCTTTGGAATGCAAATTGCTAGTGTAGACCCGTCACATATCATTCCAGGCCAGACATCTCTAAAATGGCTAGCATATGCTCAAGGTTCACCTATGAATTTGTGTTATGTATTCAGAACATAGGTAGAGACAAATGAAATGTTGAGGCAAACATAGGTAGAGAATCCAAATGAAATGTTTACTTACCTTAGGAAAATAAAGACTTACATCAATTTTAATTCCATAATATAAAACTTTTTCACCCCTGCCTCCATTTCTACACATCTTCCTGTGATAATTCCCTCCTGTCTTCTCTTATATATTAGTCCATATTGAGAGGTTACTTTAAGTTCCATCTCAAAACTGTTTTTTTCCACTTTTCCTTCCAAGATTTTCCTACTCTGATAATTCTTTTATCCAGATTTCCATGTAGTATCTGTTGAATCATTTTCATATATTTCTTCTATTGTGTGTATATGTTCTACCTTGTTGGTGTGTTATTTTGACATTATTTTTAGACTGGATTGTGTCTTTCTTAGAGGATAAGCTTCTAAATATGAGAAACTTTATACTTTCAGGTTTCTATTAAGGACTTACAGAATAATGGCAGAAAATATATAATTAATAAAATAATTAATAAAATACATGGGGCTCCTGGGTGGCTCAGTGGGTTAAGGCTCTGCCTTCAGATGGGGTCATGATCTCAGGGTCCTGGGATTGAGCCCTGAATTGGGCTCTCTGCTCAGTAGGGAGCCTTCTTCCCCACCCTCACCACCCCCAACTGCTTGTGATCTCTCTCTCTCTCTCTCTCTCTGTCAAATAAATAAATAAAATCTTAAAAAAAATAAAATACATGACAGAGCTAGGATAAAAACAGTTTAATGTTGGAATGCGTGTCTCATCTGATGAGGTGAAATTGAATTTCGATCATCATAAGGTACTACCTTTTAGTCAGCAGAAACTACATCCCAAGTGCATAATATAAATTATGTTGCAGAATAGAAAAATACATTTAAAAAGAAGAGAAAATATATGGAAAAAAGGCCAGTATTATATTTCACTATAAACTAAGGCATTTAAGAGAAAATATGCATGTGACAGACATTATACATTGTTGAAAATAGTTGGAATTAAGGATACAAGAACTAAAAGCACATGAGGTTGGGAAGATTCATATAAATCAGTTTATGAAAGCCCTCATGATATTAATTTTTAAGTCAAGATTTCCTTGAACACCGGATATCTGGCAGACATTGAAACTAATCAGTTTACATATAAAATATCTCATTGAATCTTTGCAGTATCCCATGAGAAAGGGATTTCTCTCCACATATTGTAAAGGTAAAAACTAAGCCTTAAGAAATTGGAACAGCTAAGCCTAAGTAGAGAAGGGAAGTTTGAATGCACTGGCTAAGAAGCTGCAAATAACTACAAAGAGAAGGTACCAGGGAAGCAATTGGAACAGAAGAGTGGTAGTGTCAGTTTAATGTTGGAGATCTAAATTATAAAACAGAAACTTTTTTTTTTTGGTTTTTAATCAAAGAATAATAATTGCAAGGGGTGACAGACATGCATAAAGTTTCCCCAAAAGATTTTTGGTAACCTCTCTCCTACCCAGTTGAGAATCAATACCTTGCAAGCATGGGTTGGCGGCAACATGAAGAGTTTGCTTCCCTAATGCATGCTTCAGTCCTCTGTTCCAAGAAAGAGACTATTTGGTGTCCTCGCTGCACGTGTTAGATCAAACTTGTAAAACAGCATCCATTTGCAAGGCACTAATTAGGAAAAACCTGATAAAGCACCAAGTATTCAGGGTCAAGCAATTAGGATGGTGAGGGCATTCGAAATCATTTTATGATGGAAAAGAAATGTGGATGCTTAATTAAGGAGCGAGGGGAGCAGCAGATGTATCTTCATATGTTTAAAGAGTTGTTCCTTCTTGGAGAAATCAGTTGTTTTAAGTTGTTGTAAACATATAACTTTTTTTCTGGATTCAGCGCAATATAAGAAGGGCATTTCTAGTAATCGTCTTTGGGATGTTGGAATTGACTGTCATGGAAGTAGGTGAATTTCTGATGACTAGAGGTTTGAAAATATGGGTTGAGCAACCTCTCATCGAAAGTATTATCCCTTTCTGATTTTTCCCTTGAATGGGGGAGGTACCTTAAATGCCAGGATTTTCTGTGTTTCAAAGAAGAGGCAATCCAGTGCAAATGAGCTCTTGTATAAGGGAACTCATTAGCTTATATGAATGGAATTCAGGAGATAGGTCATGCTTTGGAAATTACGTAGTTAAGACCCAAGCAGTTAAGACCCAAAAGTTCATATACCCCTCTTGCCAGGGATACAGTTTGATTTTTCTTTTTTTTTTAATTAACATATAATGTATGATTTACCCCAGGGGTACAGGTCTGTGAATCGTCAGGCTTACACATTTCACAGCACTCACCATAGCACATACCCTCGCCAGTGTCCATAACCCAACCACCCTCTCCCTAACCCCCCCACCTCCCAGCAACTCTCAGTTTGCTTTGTGAGATTAAGAGTCTCTTACGGTTTGATTTTTCAATCTTGTCTTCACACACGCTGGCTGTAAATTACATGAATCTTAATTTCTATTTAGACTAGAGAAACCTCAGCTGCAACAAAGTGCCCTGTTTCAGTCTCATACCTTTCCCTGAATGTGCTGATCTTATATATCTGGGTCATAAACCAATCTCTGGCCCATAATCTGTGGAAAATAGATTATGAGTATACTATAAATTTGGCATATCCCACTGAGCAAGGGTTTTTGATTTTTAGCATGCATTAAAATCACCTGTATCACTTATTAAAACACAGATTACTGAGTCTGTCTTCCAGAGTTTCTAATTTGGTAAGTAAGGAGCCCAATAAGTTTTTTTTTTAAAGATTTTATTTATTTATTTTGTTAGTCAGTTATTTTAGAGAGAGGCAGGCAGGGAGCAGACAAGCAGAGGAAGAGGGACTAGCAGACTCCATGCTGAGCACAGAGCCCCATATGGGACTCGATCTCATGATCCCTGAAATCATAACCTGAGCAGAAATCAAGAGCCATACTCTCAACCAACTAAGCCACCCAGGTCCCCCAATAATTTTTATTTTAACATTTTCCCAGGTGATGTTAGTAATGTTGGTCTAGGCACCACACTTTGAGAATCACTGTCCAGACCCCATTTCAGAACAAACGAGAATCTCCGATGCCAGGACCCAGGCATGTGTGTTTTTGTAGGTGAATACAAATCATTTGAAATCTTGTCAAAAATAAAATCTGGTTTTGTAGGTCTGGGTTAGGGCTTGAGATTCTGCATTTCTGGTAAGCTCTCAGGTGATATTCATGGTCCTGGTTCATGGACCTCCCTTGGAACAATAGGCATCTAGACTAGATCCTGGTTGAATTCATCTGGGGAGAGAAGGTGTTCCTCTTGTGCTGACTTAGTTGTGAATCATTATTATAAGCAATCAGGACCCAGAAGTTAAAAGCCGACCCCAAAGCACCAGGAAGAGTAAGTCTCTTTTGGAAAAATGCTCGGTTGGCAAGAAGGTGGGTGATTGGATTTGCTGTGTTGGTCTTTGAGCTCTCTTGTAACTCTTAGTTTCTAGGAATTTTCTTGAGATTTTTTGCGTGGGCTCACACAAAAAAGGACTCCGCTTCAGAGGCTCTTCATAGTTGAGAAATCAACTCAAGTAGAAATATTTGTTTTGTCCATTAAAAAGAGTCTGAAATCATGACGATCTTCTATTGCACGGCTCCAGTCCTGGTGTGTTCTAAAAGGAAGTCGCCAGCATTTTAATCCTCCCTCTCCCTGCAAAGCACGGACACCCACACAGCTGTTACCACAAGAAAAGGTAAGGGAACAGTTTCTCATTCACCAGTGGTACAGAATCTGGATTAGCACAGTAGTTCTTTTTTTTTTTTCTTTTCTTTCCTAACACCTCTGCAGTATTTACCTTTGCCGATGTGTTTTGCTTACTAATAACTGCTGCTCTGGTCTGAATTAAGAGATTATTTTTTTAAGAAAAGATTTGCATGATAGAGAATCAATAAAGCAAGTTTAAATTCCTAGGGTGATATGGAGAGAGGAAATAGGACAAATCTATCTGGTTATGGTTGACAATTGTGAGCAGACAAGTGGAAATACCTACTTTGAGTGGGGTGGAAATGGTGTGCTGTCCAGGGTGAAAAAACCAGAAAATTTCAAGTCCGGATCTGAAAGTTTCTGGTCTCTGCTGAAACCCACATTCATTAAAAACAGATAGGAACTATTTATGGACTCTGTCCATTATTAAGAGAAAATAGCTTTGATCATAAATGTTGAGATCAGCACTCTGTTTTGCTTAATATGAACCGGTAGACCTTGATAGTATTTGTGTGAGGTTACTTTCGGAGAACTTTTTTTTTTTTTTTTTAAGAATTTTATTTATTTATTTGACAGAGATCACAAGTAGGCAGAGAGGCAGAGAGAGAGGGGGAAGCAGGCTCCCCGAGGAGCAGAGAGCCCGATGTGGGGTTTGATCTCAAGACCCTGAGATCATGACCTGAGCCGAAGGCAGTGGCTTAATCCACTGAGCCACCTAGGCGCCCCTACTTCAGGGGAATCTTAAAGCATAAATAAGGGCAAGAAGAGAGCAAGGGCAAAGGAGATTTCTCTCTGTGGATGTTTGTGCTGTTGCCGTTCTCTGATTCGGAAGCATGGCTGGGGGCATTGGGCTGGGTTCCTTAGGGGCGTCTTCTAACCCGCAGGTAGCAGTTCCCCCAGTAACCTACTGTCTTTCCGCGGCATATTTTATAGTTAGGATCCGTACGGTAAGCCTCATTAAAAATTACAAATTTTATCACCCCCACATTAAAGTGATTGGTAAGATGATTTGGATGACTTAAGAGCATGGTTAATTACCCATTTCTTACAATTTGCAAGGTCGCGGTATCAACTGCTGAGAAGACCAGTATTGGGCAAAGGGCTGACATGAGTTTGAGAGGTTTCTTGAAAAGATCAATGACCTTCATTTGTTGGGGGAGGTAAAACGGGCTCCAGTTCCAGTGGAGGGCAAAATAGCGGCATATGTTTGACCTTGTGTCAGAGGCCAGGCCCAGGAGGAGCTAGTGATTGGAGTAGCGGTAACAATTACCAGCTGAGTTATTATTCAGTCAAGTGGTATGTAGTCTTTATTTAATTTTCAAAACAAGTGCGTGAGATTTTTATTATCCTCATTTTATGAATCAGGGAGCAAACTTGGAACTTAATATTCCAGAATGAGTTGACCAAGCCCATGTATGTTGGAAATAAAATTGAATCCAGGTTTTGTGGGCAAGTCAGTACCTTGGAAAACAGGACTACAGATCCTGTCTTGCTCTGAGGATATCCCATGTGATTTCCTGCAGTTGTATTCCTGGAACCTGAATATTTCTGCAAGATATTTCTAGATGTTGGGTGGGGGTTTCCTGTGTGAGTAGGATACTGGGGTATGGAACTTTAAGCAAGTTTATTTCTTGTAGTACTTAATCAAGAGGGAGATATAATATATAACACAATCAATGTATTACAGAATATTATCTCAAGTGGAACACAGTTTGGGAAGAGCTGAACTAGGAAAAGAATAAAATACCCAGTGTTAAAAACCTAGCCTCCAGTCCTGCTTGGAAGATTAAATCAACACCAACTTCCCCACCCCCAACCCCTATTCCCTGTGCAGGGCAAATTACTATCATTCTTCAATTTTAGCTTTACCAATAGGACAACCATAATGCTTTCTTAGGTCAGAGATGGAGGAAGATTTTCTTGGTGTCTTAAATATGATATATATAATGTAATTATTTAAATGCATTGGTATTTTATCCTGGAAATTCATGCATATAATTACTGTATCTGAAACTTTCCCCAGTTGCCTTTTTTGTAAGTCTATTACTTGGAGCTATAGTTTACCTAAGGAAATGGCTCACAATCCTTGGTAGACTTGCTTTTTCCCCTCCACAAAGGATTTGAGGTGACTTATAGCCAGATAGATAGGTATTTGCATATATATAAGAAAAGAAAGCCAAAAAAAGTCAGGCTTATTGGTGAATTTAATGGATCGAGGCAAAAGAGAAAGTAATATTCTAGATTGTCAACCTAAAAGAGTATATCTTTACTGAAGTTGAATCTCAACTTGGTTCTTACTTCCTGGTAGCTAAGGAAGGCTCAAGTTGTAGTTTCCAACCTAGCCACCTTCCTCCTCACTGGATATTGCACCTGTCAGAGCAGGAAAATGGAATCAAAGATGGGAGAAAATGAGAATATTGTTAGGGAAAAAGAGACAAAACTGTAGAAGTTTAGAGACAATGAGGGGACAGAAGCAGAGTGTCCTATCTGCTTGATTCAAAATATTTTAACTCCTGTATCTAGAAACCTCTCTCCAAGACTATCTATGCAACTGACACCCTGGGATAGGGATTATATACATCAAAAATCATATGACAAGCTGTTTTTTTGCCCTGTGAATCCAAGAGAAGTCTGCCAATGACGACATGTAGAAGATAAAAACAATAACCAAAAAAAGGTATGTGTTTGCAGTGATTTATTGTATCAACAGAACGTACTGAGCACATGGCTAAAATGGGAATTTGTTGACTTTGGAGACCAAATAAACACCATATTATCTAGAGACTCCTCGGAATTGAAAGACCCCACATCTGGCATCTTTTGTATTGAAATAAGAAATTACTTTTGTTATGTAAGATGTTGTCTCTACTATTCTGTGAACTCTATAAAATTTACTTGAAGTGTAAGTACCTGAATTCATAGAATAATAGGATTTAGGTTCAAGCAAGTTGTTTAAGTCAAAAGGGGCCTTGCGGGGGCCTACACCTTACAAATAAGGAAACTGAGGCTTGCTAAGGAGACTTAACATTCTCAAAGCAGGTTGATGACAGACAGAGTTTAAGATTTCTATTTATAAACATACATTTTAGAGACTGTCCACGTGTCATTTTACATCTATGTCTTCAAAGCTGTAGTGTATTTTGTATCTCAAGTCTTCAGAGCCAATTAGAAGTCAAAACAAGAAGGTGTCCAGTGAACATGCAAAAGAAAACTGATTTCAAGTGGGTGAGTACAGAAGGCAAAGAAGGGCCTGAGTTTCTGCTTTAAAAAATGTTTTGGGAATGAGGCAAAGCACTTAGAGTGAGTTAATATTTACCATGATGTGTAATTCCAGGAATTTGAGCTGATGCTCTTGGGTAAAAATGGTCCCCATCTTTTCAGAAAGCAATTTCTGCTCAGCTATGGGGAGGGAACAAACAAGACCACTGAGAGATGGGACTGAATTATTAAAAGCTTGGTTGGCTTATAAGGATTAATTGTGAGTCCTAAATCAATATTTTATCATTTTAGCTGGTGAAAAATGTATGAGACAGCCCCCCCCCCTTTTTGCTAGTGTCCCAGTATAATTTAAAAAGATCCAACCCTCCAATTGGCATCTCCTTCTCCTTATCCCCATGTTTTGTTGGTGGGTTCTCATTGAGCTAGGAAGGGTCTCTCTGACCCTCTGTGCCCAGCATCATTGCATGCAATGGCTTAACTTAGAAAACCTGTACTGAGACACTGATTGAGGAATGGGTGTTGTGAAGAATATGGTGATGACAGATACATCGTCCGGACCCACCAACAAAATACAGACATCGCCGACATGGAATCCATCTTTCCTTAGACTGCTTCGTGGTGTGAATATGTGGGTGGGGTGTAGGGTGTGTGTGTGTGTGTGTGTGTGTGTACTCATGTGTGTGTGCACACGTGTACCCAGGTCCAATGGATGCAGCTACGCCGCACAATAACAAAACAGAATACCTAAGCAGCTCTGTCTGATAATATTGTTAGATTTACTAGTTACTCAGTATTTTCAGATTAACTTGGAGTCTGCAGTCTCTCCCAGACTCCAGGTTTTTGAAAGTTCTCGAGAATTGTTTCACGTAGAAGCAGTGGAAATAGACAGATGGGAGCATGAGTTTGGAATCGGAACCTGCTCACACTAATAGTTTGGTGACCTTGGGGAAGTTCTTCAACCTCACTTTCAGCCTCTGAAAAAAATGGAAATACAGCTTATTGTCCCTGCAGATTTGCTCAAAGATAAATTGATGTAAAGGCCCTTGAGGGGCACCTGGGTGGTTCAGATGGTTAAGTGTTTGCCTTAGGCTCAGGTCATGGTGCCGGGGTCCCACATCAGGCTCTCTGCCTGCTCAGAGGGAAACCTGCTTCTCTCCCTCCTTTTGCCCTCCCTGATGTGCTCTCTTGTTTTGTCAAATAAATAAAATCTTAAAAAAATACTCAGTATTAAAAAAAAAAGCACTTGATATGTAGTGCTGGATATAAGCCCTCAATAGTTTTTTATTATAAATCTGTACATGTAATTAGGTCTAAATTACATGTTTC